>NC_084948.1:3483154-3730374 GCF_949316205.1 Platichthys flesus | reverse complement strand
ACTTACAGGTTCATGTAATGAGTTGCCTCCTTATGAAGCGGTTGAAGCTTGTGACAACCAGGACTCTTCCAAGGGCTGTTTATGTTTTCTCATTATGGCCTGAGTGTCAATATGTATGCAGGAAAAAATGAATAAAGGGAAATGCCACACAACTCAGTATGTGGATCCAAACACAATATATGCACATCCAGAGAAGTGAAAACTACAAAAGTTTCCATAATGAGGTTCATTTCAAACCTGGTCTGTGGAAATAAAGCACAACTACATCCTGGAGTGATTACCACTCTTCTCCAATGCAGTGATAAACATCCTGCACATTATGGCTACATAATAAAACACATCTGTTGCTTCTGTTCGCATTGCGTGAGCCGAGAATCCTCCTTTCAGCAAGACTGTGTGTGTGTCTGATCACAAGACTGCTCAACCAGAGCTGCTGATTGCAGATTTCAACAGCAGGATTAATCAGTGATGACAGGTAACCATCATGTAGTGCATCTAAGCACACAAACACAAACACACAAACAAACACACACGCACACACACAGATTCTGTGCTCAGTTAAAACCTTTGATCAAGACGCTACTCTCTTGTCAGTCTGCTTTTAAATCAGTCCGGTCATAATACAGACTGGACATGGATTTCCATAAATCCCAAACCCATAGTAGGATTGGGATTGTTTTTATATGTTTATCACAGACAACACATTGGATCCCAGATGTCGTCCTGTTTTACTGGAGCTGTGAACTTAATCAGAGCCAGCAGTTTATTATAACTCACAGAGGGAGGCTAATATACCCTAACCCTAACCCTGTGACTCTTTGAATTATCTACAAAGTGACACAGCAGGTACAAAGCTACATATAGGAACCTACTGATGTAAAAGGTTGGCACTTAACCCTTGTATGGTGTTCGGGTCTGTGGGACCCGTGTTCAATGTTTGCTAAAAGAAAAACGATGCGATAAATATTTTTTTCAACCTGAGACTCATTGGCCTTGGCTCATTTTCTGTGATGAACATATAAAATAACATATTTTCAGTGACTGTCCTCTGTACACCCCCCCTACACATTTACATTACATATGAGGTGTTCGGGTCCGCTGGACCCAGGACTACGTAAAGTGTTAAATTGTACATTTCAAGCACCTCTGCTCCCACACTCCTGCACATTTTACGTTAAAGTTCTCTGCCAGTTCCTGCATCTCACAGGGATTCTGTTGATTCCCCTTTGGATTTGAAAACTCCGGCAAGGATAAGAACCTCAAAGTATGGAAATAAATGGGTTTCGTCCATCTCATTCCAGCTTTTTACGAAAACATGCTGTCCCTCCAAATTAGTGCAATCCAGAATGATTTTCGTAATTAAAAGCTCGTAAGAAGGCTTGATGTCCTGCACGAGTCACTGCTATCCGTGTCTGCCCTGGTTGCATCCTTATTACATTGGTAGCCATGCGGGGTGGCTAAAGGGCAAAAAGACCATTCAATTTCATAATTTTTTGAAATCCATATGTTGGCTGCTGATGGCCTGGCCTGGATTTGGGACTGTCTACAGATTCACTTTTTACGTAGCTGGCTGATGGTCAATCTCATCCTCTTCTTCAAGCTCACTGTCAGACTCTGAATTGACAGAAACATGATCTTCATATTCTCTACTCTTCCCTTCATTGACTTCCAAAGATTTTCTCTCTTCAAAAATAATTTCTAAGGCTTGTTGTATCCCGCCCTTGTTGTATATAAAATATAGATGTTTCATGCAAGACAGAGGATCTTGCAGGAAATCCCTCCCCCGATATGCAAATTGGGGCCGGGATACAACAAATAAATAGCTTTGACAATCGGGCTCCTTATCACAATCCTTGAAGATGGCAAAAAGGTTCTCTGCTCAGAGGGCCTTAGAAATGATTTTTGAAGAGAGAACATCCTTGGTAGATAATGAAGGGGAAGAGTTTTCAGAATATGAAGATCATGTTTCTGTAGATTCAGATTCTGACAGTGAGCTTGAAGAAGAGGATGAGATTGACCATCAGCCAGCTATGAAAAAAATCCATCTGCAGTCAGGCCCAAATCCAGGCCAAACGTTTTTTCCAATCATATCTTGATTGTAATTGATGTTTCTTTATTTTATTGCATTTTTTCACAAAAAACGAAAAGCACTCTTTTTCATAAATGTGATTTAACAGGGGTAAATAACAAATATTAACCATATATGCTGTTTATATTGCTTGTAATTGGGATAAAGTAAACATCTGTTAAGTATTTTTACATAAATTGTTGTAGCTGTATTGATTAAAAGACCGAATAATGCAGTGGGTCCACCAGACCCACGAACATTGGCTGAGTGACCAAAACACGAACACCATACAAGGGTTAAATATTATTTGTTATATCTGTTATTATCATTGGTTGGATGGATGGATTTTATTATCTTAATACTGCCTAAAGCTTACTAATTACGCAGCATCCAGCGATGGTAGATTTAGATGCTAATCATACTCTGCTTGTCCTTCCATCCACCATGTACAGTATTATGTACTGGATGTATGAAATATTTACAATATTCCAGTTCTGGATCCATCTCACTTTTCCATCAATGTTCTGTTCATTTGTAATCTTCTATTTGATTTGTCGCCAGGCCCAGGGTGTACCCCGCCTCTCCACCAATGTCAGTTGAGATTGGCTTCTTCCCCAAATAGCTGTTGTATAGATGATGGATGGATATCGATTTGTTGCTTTTAAAGGAAAAAATAAATAAGTACATTTTTACTGATGGGACCGACAAACAAATGAAAAACCAACTCACAGATGACAGAATTAATTTATTTCCATATATCTTTATTATCTGTTATTTCCCATATATTTATATCTTTCTTCTATACAGGTGTATTTCTCAATACAGTCTTTTATTGACATACACAGATCCTATATAAGCGTGAAAGCTACGAGAGAGAGCAAGTTTACTTCCTTCATAAGATATTTTGGCTGTTAACAAGACATCAGGAGATCACATTACAGGCCAACACAAACTCATACACTCACACACACACACACACACCACACACACTTAAGCACAGTATACATACATCTCGGCATGCACACATTAAGGGGCTGACCACCTCTCCTTTTTACATGCACACACGCACGCACGCACACAAAAACATACACACACACACACGTCCATGGAAGGAGGAGACAGGTATTCACAGGATAGATTACATCAATACCAGACAGACAAGTAAATACACAAGTAGATGTACAGCACTTGCCATATTTTAACTCCTGCTCCTCCGCACACATTTACACACACTCTGTCACACACAGGCACATGTGCACACAAACACACACAACATTTTTGGTAGAAAGTAAAAAGCAGTAATGCTGATTTCCAGACTATGATAACGGTGATAATGTTATTACCTCTGATCCGTGTTTTGGATTCTACTACTGACGGTTATGCAGTAGGAGGACAGAATGAAGAGAGTCACAGAGATTGAAATGTGGACCATCAGCACTATGTCACGTCACAATTTGAGTGCGAGGAACAGTCAAAATAACAACAATGATATATTATAAAATAAATACACATATTATATTGCAGTTATAGGGGGAATACGTATGGTAGGTTCTGTCCGTGAATCATATTTTCACTGGTTTAACAGTCTTTCTCTCTCACTCTCAAACACACACACACACACACACACACACACACTCAAACACCGTTTCACAGTGTAGGGAAATCTCATTGCAAATCCGTCGGCCATCCATGTTGCCATCATACAACATAGGCTGAGAGCCAACACAACATAACAACAAACTACAATATCCAAACATCTTTGAAAATATGAACAGAACAGATATCATATATTTGGCTTCAGTAACAGAGGTAAAAAGATACCTGAATTTTGCTACATATTAGAATGCATAACGTAACAGTATAATATGAGAGTATTGAAATGTAAATATCTGGCCTTGTCTGACTGATTTCAATGTGCAGTGTCTCCAGTGAGAGTGCATTATATTTTGTCTACATGAACACAGATTATATCATACTGTGTGTAACTGTATAAAATATCTGTTACAGTCGTATTACCTGAAGAAAAGCTTGGTCACTCGCTGACTTTAGTGTGGAGGACCAGTGAACATGATCTGGACTCTGCGTTTCCAACAAACTCCTTCGAACCTGCTTAAGAAACCTAACCAAAGGAAGCTAAACGAAGATACTGCAGCCTGGCTCAACCTAATTCCACTTCTATTTCTTAGATCTTAACGTGAGAAAGAAAAAATGAGTGAAGGAGATGAATGAAAAAGAGGCAAAGACGGTGATAATTAGCCCCTTTGTCCTGTAGGTTTGCAGTTTGTACTGAAGAGGGCGCTCTAAGTTCCTCCAGCGATGCCTTGTGTGCTTTGTCAGACCGCGTTGGTGACAATGAAGTCTCTATGGTCGTTACAGCTGGGCACTGGAGTGATGCTTTTTAACAGACGCTGTGGATACAGAGAACGAGACAAAGAGCAGAAAAATAAGAGAAAGAAAAAGAGTCATTTATATATTTTAATCTGGAAATGGTTGAAAGTAGGCTTTCTGAATACTACAGATTCCGGTTTGTTCTCATGAGAGAAGCTAGAACCTATGAATTTTTTAAAAAATGTTCATGAATTGACCATTGTTATTAGTGATCATCTCCAACACACTGATCATAACATGTTTGGCTACAGATTTAGGAAAATAAAGAATGGCTTCAACACCTTCATTGTAGTGAAGAGTTGCCAAGTGTTAAAACAGACCAACAGCTACCATGTTGCTACAAAGAGACATTCAGAATCATTTTGGACCTCGGCCTCGTCTGTCTTCATGAGACGATGGTGTCTGTCGGTGTGACTGTGTGCCCTGAAAGCAGTGTCAACACTGGACGACAGCCAAAGGCCATCTGTCTACAATCTTGTTTGATGTCCTCTCAAATCTCAGAGAGTAGTAACAATGTAATAATATAAATAATAATGTTGACAGTTATGATGCTTTCTATTGCAGTGCGTATGGAAGTTGAAAGATTTTTTTTATCAAGGTTCCCACAGTAGAGTATGGCTCAGGCGGCAAATTTTCTGTCGAAGCCCATTATAAATCTAATCAAGCCTGACCTGAACTATACAGGCCTGTTCTTGTTTTCCATTTCCGACAAGTGCAGTGCAAAAAAAAACAAAAAAAAGGGACCTCGACCAAACCCATCCTGAACCATAATATTATTTCAAAATTTTTGGCTGAACCCAGTCAGAACCCAGGCCGGATATCCACACGGTACACAACAGTATCATGAAATTTTAAAAGTGTATCTATGAAAGTGAAAACATTTCTTATACATAGTATACATTAGCCGAGATCTCCTTTACAGGAATTGCAGGCCACCTGCATGTCCTTGTATCCCGTCAATGAGGGGTTATACAAGTGGTCATACTTTCGGATCTCTTCCGCCAAACGCTCTTCTATTTGGTCCATATTCGTTCTTCTAAATCTTCCGTGGTTTCTGCCGGTAATATGGGGCATGAAACCGGAAATGTGACTCCAAAAAGGATGTAGAGAGCGGACTGAGTGAGGCTTGCGTAGCTTGGTCGTATAGTTAAAAAATTTGGGCAACGCACGCAAGCATGCAAGGGGCTCTTGCGTGCTTGCATAACTCTTCTTGCGTGTCTCTGAAAACGCAGAAGAATGCGCCGGCCTTAAGTGCATCAACCCTGAGGGTACAAACCCGGGAACAACAAGAATCAAGAAAGTGCAATATCTTTTTTTATATATTATATTTTTAGACATTGATGCGGGCCAATTGCAAAGTGATGGTGGGCCCCAGCTGGCCCGCGGGCCGCAGTTTAGACAACCCTGATTTAGATGTAGTTAGTTCGTCAGGATGTGTCTGGATGCTAAAGTCCAGCAAAAGTCTCCTTTAGTCCCTTAGCCTCCAATCTGGTAATGTGACAGTTAACACATGCACGGCAGAATGTGGATGCCTGTGACAGTGTGTGTCATCAGGAAATGTCCTACGTGTTTATTCTGTGTTTGTGTATGTGTGTGTCATCTCCATGGGGCCTGGAAGTTGTCTTGGCTTTTTATTACTAATATCTGGCCTTTGTCTCACAGAAGAGAGTAGACCCTAACAGTGAATGAAGAAGAAGGGAACAGAAGCTGTCGCTGTAGACATGAAAGTAAAACTGCCAGGAGAGGATATGACTAATAATGAGAGGAAGAGGAAGAGGAAAATAAAAGTGATCTAGAAAAAGAAATGGGTTAGAAATAGAAGGACAGAGCAGAGGGGAGAACAATGGAAACCATATAGAACATATTGATGGATAAAAAGAAAGGAAGAGAAAATAGGAAGGGACCTGTACCTGTTTGAATGTGCCCTTGGCAGTGAGCAGGTGGAAGACCATATAAGCAGGTACACAGATGAATGAAGACACCCCAATGCAGTAGCCCAGCACGGTGGTCCATTGTGGGTAGTGGTAGTTGAACAACTTGACCTCTGGAGGGAAGGCCAGGAAACTAATGATGATGAACTGGATGTGTGATGGGGAACAGAAGCAGAGGTCACATAATAGAGCAAATCCAACACCGAAGACTAAATGAAAGCTTCTTTATGTGCGGAATCTTCATGTCCTTGTTTTCCGCAGCCTGGTAGTGCATGTGTGTGTAAATACTGTGCATGAGCCTCACCAGCAGGAAACAGGGGCAGATTGCCACCCAGCAGACCCTCCAGAAACAACCAGGGTAGAAACCCAGCATGAGCTGGATGTCATTGCAGAATCGGTTGGTACCTGGATCAGCCACGCAGATACAAGCCATCACAACAAAGTCCCAAATAGGTCCAAATTAAAATCATCACATTCAATGTCATTTCGACTGCTTACCGTAGAACCAGGAGACGGCGATGACCTCGAGCAGCACCACGGTGATGACTGCAGGGCCTGTAGCATACTCCTCAAACAGCTTCACCACAAATGCTCCTCCCTGAGACGCGACACGGGCGACATAGACACAGAGGAGGAGTAATACAATTAAGAAAACTATTTACAAATGTCTCTTATGCGACAGGTTTCACTGACAAGGTCTAAGACATAGAGCAGAAAGAAGCAGGGAGGCTTTTTTTCATTTTCTTACAATAATGAGAGATTAACATAAGCAAATTATTCAGGTCACTGTAATTATATATCCTACAATGAAATGTGATGCATTACATTACTTTAAATATTAAATTAGTAACACTAAAGGTACCTTCAACAGCATGAGCCTCTTTATTGGATAATGATATATCTCAAGGGAATTTGAAGATGTGACCAAAGTGGTCGTTTAACTTACGTATGTGAGCGTGGAGAGAGCCCCAAGGTAGCAGACGCACACCAGGCCAAAGACAAACCACTCACGCCTCTTGGCCAGGAGTTGCGGGAACTCATCTATCATGGCGGTGATCACCCCCTCCAACCCCGCAAACTGGAAAGAGGGAGAGAGAGAGAGAGAGAGAGAAAATAAATAAACAGAGAGGAAGTCATCAGAGGATCCAGAATAAAAAATGAAGAAGATGGGAAGCAAAGGAATCTCAAAAAGAGGGCATTGGGGCTGTGGGAAAATGCCACTTCTGGACTACACCATGTGGATCATTTCTCATTTCAGAACCAGAATTAGAATCAGAATTCTTTTTATTGCCATGTATATTTGCACATACAGGAAATTGCCATGGTGTGGTTGGTGCACTGTACATAAAACAACAATATAAAAACAACAATATAGAACAACAATAAATACAGTAAGAGAGTTATGGGCATGTGCGGTTCTAAGGTGCAGAGATTGGTGATAGTGCCAATAAGTTATAAATATGTGCGGGGGGGGGGGGGGGTCAGCAGAGTCAGTGTGATGCAGGGCTTGTTTGTTACACTGACGACTCACAGCAAGAAGTCTCCTGGTTTGGCGTGGGGTCTTCCTGAGAGAACTTTGCATGTTCTCCCAGCGTCTGTGAAGGTTCTGGATGGAATTTATATCAGGATGTTGCCAACCTTTGTGAACTAAAACCTACACCAAATGTTTTGAGAATGCTCAGTTTTACCATGGTCACACAAGTCACTAAATCCATATCAATATATAAGGAGGTTCTATGCTGCCCCATAACTATGCCTGTGAAACAATAATCCTCAGATCCATATGAGTATGCAAGGAAAGAGAAAATCTGGCTTTTCGGGTCTATCGGCTTAAAATAAAACTCTGGCAGTGTGCTGGAGACCACCAGACATACTGTCACTAAACCATTTTAACTCTACTGCTCTCAGTTACATGGTCCCATGTGGGTGAAGATGATGAGATCTTGGTGAGAAGCTCTTTGAGTTGTTGAATCTCTTGTCAGAGGAGGTTTAGATCAATTACAGCATGAGTGTATACAAAAATAACACTGGTCATTGTTGACATCTAACGTGTGAGTGCATATGTGAGCATAGCGCGCATGCACAGATTTTTGTTTCTATGTACATGCAGTACGTGAGGATACATATACCCTTGTGCATGTGATTACTTGACATGTCAGGTGTATATGGATATTGATTTGTTGCTTTGGATACTACTTGCGCCTAAGTATATGACATATGCAGGGTATACCCAGAATTAATTGACCTGTATCTGTATATTAAAGTTATTTTTCATTTGTCAGCATGAACTGATAAAATGTTACGAGGTTGAGGAAAAAAGGATGTAGCCAAGAAGCTGTTCAGTAAAATCAGTCCAAGCTTAGAAGATGTTTCTGACAGAAGGTGTTCATAGAAGTTTAAAAAGAGGTCAGAACTCCAGCTGCACTTTAAGTGCATAGTAAAACTATATCTTTAGGCTTTCATCGGGTCACCAGCTGAGACGAGTTAATCGAACATTAGAGTATTTCTATTTACCTCTGAGAAGTGCCACTGGAGTTTTGTTTTCAAATATAATCAGTCTAGCGGTTCTATCACATTTATTCATCAGCATACAATCCCCTAAAATGTAAGATACAAATTGCTTAGCCGATCTGACCCGACTTCCACGCACACGACCCCTTTCGCAGTAATATCCTCAGTCATAAAACGGAGCAGCATAGCAGTGCCAATGCTGATTCTACTCTGATTATCAGTAGCGTGATAAGAGCCTTACAGGTCTCTCCAGTTGGCTGCCTACGAGCCAATAAACACAGGCTAACGGAGACAAGATCGCTGCCCAATAGCGATATGAAAGTCCTATCACATTGTTTCCGTCCACTGCTTTACCAAATGGAACAGTGAGGACAAATAATACCCAACACCATTATAGAGAAAGGAGCACAGCAGACACGCACAAGTCAAACAGAACAAAGCATTAGCCTGTGTAACAAGGCAAATATGAAACCTCTGTTTCCATGTTTGAGAGCGCACACATCAGCAGGGCACTAGGCAACAATAGAATTAGGTAGATTGCATTAGAACATTCGACAAACAGCACGTTGACATGGGTGTTGTAACTTCTGCATAGAAATGAGTAATGAAAAAACTAACCGTGCTGTCCAGACCCAACATGATGATCATGAGGAAAAAGATGATGGCGAAGAAAGTGGCAGCAGGCATGTTTGCTATGGCCTCGGCATAAATTATGAACAGCAGACTGGGACCTGGTTGACACAGAAAAAAACGTCATGTTGAATTCATTCTTTAGTGTACTTAAATGATAAATGCGTCAACACAGTGCACATGAAGCCAAATCATCCACTTACAGATATTTCTCAGGCAATATTGTCAATACATATCTGGGATGCATTTTACAATGAGAGGCTATGTAAGAATTTCCTATTGGGTTTTATTCTGATCGTACCAGCATCCTTGGCCACAGCATCCACTTCCTGCTGCCTCATCTCAGCCATGTATCCCAGCACCGTGAAGATGACGAAGCCAGACAAAAAGCTGGTCAGACAGTTTACTGAGCTGGTGATCAACGCATCTCTGAGGAACACGACATGAAAAACATACAGTCATATTGTAAGTTATAGTGTTAACAAAGCACTTTACAATACAGTTAACATTCACACATATTCTTCCTGGACTTCTATACCTAGCACTTTGTCTATCAGTCGTGCAACTCATTCACACGCCACCGACACAATTTGGGGTTCAAAGTCTGGAAAGTGGACATAGGCATGGCCAGGAATCTAACCATCAACCCGTTCTACCTCTTGAGCAACAGCTGGCCGTTATTAACTATATATAACACTACTATAACATTCTAACACCACCCACGAATACATATCAAAGCTGACACTGACTTATATATTTTAGATAAAGGGCTTTGACTTCATGAAACTTTTCTAAACATTTGATATTTCTGATGAACTGTAGAATAATTTAGTTTTTTTTTCAGACCAGTGTCACTGGCAACATCTCACTTATAGCAGTTGTTGTGAAATGGGTTGTAGCTGGCGAAGGCGAGGAGCACACCAAACCCTGGACCCAGAGAGAAGAAGATCTGAGCTGCTGCGTCAATCCACACCTTGAGGAGTGTGGAGCGTCGACGATGGTGAATGATGGCGAGATACAAAGAAATGTGGATTAAGACAAGAGAGAAGCAGGGTAAGAGAAAGTATGCGTTGGGGAAGAGGTATCAGAGAATAACTTGCAGGACTACAACTTTTGACTCACTGTAGTGGTAAGGAGTTTTTCCCAATCAGGTTTGAGATAGAAGACAACACCTCTCCAGGCCCCTGGCAGAGTGGCACCACGGACGAGTAAGATCAGAAGGACCAGGTAGGGGAAGGTAGCAGTCACCCACACTACCTAATTCAGAAAGATAAAAAAGAGATTTACTCTTCTGAACTCATACGATTGATTTCTTAAAGTGGCTAAAATCGGTTTACACGCAATGATCCTTTCGTCTTGTCTTGGCTAGTTTCTGATATTGGTAACTTAACTCTGCCTGTTCATTTCAGGTTTCACTGTCAAGATTCGCATCCCAACTTCGTTTCTAACCAACTCTTCAACCATTTAGATGAACGATAATGAGGGCAAAGACATGACAGCAGAACAGCTCTTTCCTCTGCCTCTCTGAGTCCATCAATCTATCCATCCACCCTAACTGACACCCCCATTAGCCATGCAGGCGCCCCTTCGGTTACCTTTCCAGACGTCTTGACTCCTTTCCAGATGCTGAAGTAGACGATGGTGAAGATGAAGAGCAGGCAGAGGGCCAGTTGCCAGCTTACAGAGCCCAGCTGGTGCAGCCCAGGGGAGAGGTGGACCTGTAGCACATGGCGACTGGTGGGAGGGGATGGGGACAAGAGTTGAGGTCAAAAAGATGCAAGCGGAACCGATGGAGAGAATCCATGGAGGGAAATAAAGTGAAATTACATAAGAGGAGAGGCCAAGAAATTGGAGGATTTGAGAGAATAAAGGAAAGCAGGAAGGGGGTTGGAAAGAAGAGGAGACGAACAGGAAGGTATAGAGGGAAGGAGAAAAATAAAGACGGGTTGGAGAGATGGGATGTTGGGAAATTTGGAAAGCAGAGGAAAACGATAGAGCGAGGAACAGAAAGAGAGAAAAGAAAGAGAGAAACATGGTATGAAGTGTAGGAGAAATAATCGAAAAAGTGCTCTACTTATTGTCCAATATACACACACGATAGAGACCATAAAGACGATGACTTTGACATATTTTTTAGTAAATTAAATCATATAATAGTTCACTTCAAACCGAAAAACTAAATAAGAACTAACTAAGGCCTTGTGATGAACAGTGAGGTTGACATCTGGTCACAGGTTGAGCACATGAGTTTGGATGATAAAGCAGAGACACGATTAATGTTGAAAACAGGAAATTCTGGCGCCATTAGGAGTTGCGGATTGTGTTACCTTTATAACATGCATTTGGAAAAGTCAACTATGGATAAACCCTGAATCAGTCTCAGTGGACAGTCACAGCTACAGGCGAGTGATTAGATGATAAGGCTGACAGCAGTAAGAAATACATTGTTTTGACAGACCTTTGGTTTTAAATTACAATGAAATAATTGTCCCCTCGCTTAATCCAAGCCAAGGTTTGCTAAAACAACAAGAGGAGAGGAAGAGAATAAAAGAGGATATTTATGATTGGTGG
The DNA here is from genome assembly GCF_949316205.1 of Platichthys flesus. Classification (NCBI taxonomy): domain Eukaryota; kingdom Metazoa; phylum Chordata; class Actinopteri; order Pleuronectiformes; family Pleuronectidae; genus Platichthys; species Platichthys flesus. The sequence goes on along the minus strand of NC_084948.1, from coordinate 3,718,275 downwards.
ACTCATCCATCTAAAAGTTTACTTTTTCCTGCTTATCTCTGTTCCAGTTCCTCAAATGAACCGTTCTAATTTTATTCCACACACAACCACATTAATTTCCTCTTGCCCCTTATCACTTACCTCTCTCACCCTCCACCTGCTCTTTAATCCAAAGGGGTTGTTCATATATTAGCAAGCTAATTTTAAATCAACTGAGATTGTGTTGTATTATCTCCTGCAGCAAAATTTATCCATCAGTCAACAGAAGAGAAAGATGTCTGCCTCCCATCAAAGTTAATAGTTAAGAATTGAATGCATCAGGTTTGGGCGAGTTTATTTGTACTTGCAGTCTAAGAAAGAGGCATCAGATTTACAAATAGCACAGACAGGAAATTATGAAACACAACAATAAAACATAAAAAATACTAGGATAGAATAAAATAATTGTGAATTAAGAGTGCTGGAGTCTCCACTATAAGTGCAGTATTACTAAGGACTTAATGACATATTAAATACCCCCAAAAATACTTGAACTAGACTAAATATATCTGGTAAGAAAAAACAGTTTGGACCTTTGTGATCTATCACTTAATTTTGCGTTTGTTCACCTTCAACTATTAAATGAGTTTCTGTGGATCAGTTTACAGAGGGGGATTTGTTTTTGGACCTTGTCAGTTTGTTTTATATGTTTATTTGTCAGCAGGATTACGCTAAAACAATTGAATGGATTTTCAAGACTTTCAAGAAGTATGGGAAAAGAGGCAACTCATTGGATTTTGGCTTAGATCTGGATAAAGGAACGGATCCAGGAATGCTTTGTCCCACTTTCTCCGACCATGTGATACTTTTTGACATTTCCCCCAATTCCCCTGGGAATAATTTATGGATGTCAGTGAGTGTGTGGTGTGGCTTAATTCAAGTCAAAGGGACTGTTGGGCCTTGACAGAGTTTCCCTCTCTATGCTCTCATGTGTTTCTAGCCATCTCAGATCAGAACAGTGATTCTTATCCTAACATACTTCCTCATGTCTTCACAACCCGTGATGTCGGAGGACTTTGGAGCTAAGGCAGGTGATAAATCAGTCAGGGATCTGCAACAGCAGAGCCGACCCTGTGATCGCTCTGGCTCACCCTCTCTGGAGGTTATCCTGAACTTAAAGTCTCACTCTTGTAAACGTTTTCTCCGTACGCCTCTACATCTGACTTACATGCACTTACGTATAGAACTCCTCGGCGGGGGAGGTGGAGGAGTTGGACCACGACACGTTTTGGTCGGTGGACATGTAACTGTTGCAGTTGGCTGTGTTCCAGCTGTTGGTGCAGGTAGTCCAGGGCAGGGTGGGCCGAAATGATGATAGCAGGTAGTACAAGGCCCAGGCCATGATGGTGTTGTAGTAGAAGGCTATGTAGAGGGCTATTATGCAGATGGCAAAACCAATCCCTGTGAGAGGAAAAAAGGATGATTGTAGAATGACAAAGTCATGCAGAGTCAGAACTAGGCCAGCACATTTTAAAATATATATTTATTTGGGACACCAAGATAGAGTTAAACTTAGCGATAGTCTGACTTGTTGGAGATAATGGTACGCTTATTCACTTCTTGTGAAAATGTCCCAAAGTACAGACTCGATACGCTGTTGATGGAAATATAAGACAGAGAATAGGGCAACATTTTCCCTACACACCTGGTCTATATGTCCTCCATCACCTCGACGCAAACCATCTACACTTCTAGCAGACTGGATTTACACTGGAATTATCATGAGTCAGAAGGTTAATGCTAGAGTAGAAATCGGTTGTTTTAACCCCCGCAGATGTATGGTTCTGACAGGTCTGAGTTGTAGTGGCCTATAAGAAAATGGTACCTAAGTCACATTAAAAGCCCTTGAAACCTCTCAATCAGTAAACAGCCATTTTATATATGCAATTCACTTGCAAATTACTATATATAAATATACACAATTTATTTTGTATTGTATCGCTTAAGTTCAATTCAGTTTTTTGTTGCCAATTGTGGCTGTCATTTAAAAAAAACTGATAAAGTGTTAATTAAAAAAAAAACACAACTTTGAATTATGTACATATATGAATCGTATGTGACACCAGTCAATCACTCCCAAGTTCAGGCTTGTGTCGAGCTAATTCAAGATGCTCGGGGGTAAGTGGGTGACATTTGGCAACAACAACAATTTACATACCATCATATTTCTGAGCATCTGGCATTTAGCACTGAAATGTGACAATTTCCATAACAGAGAGTCAGTACGACTCAGTAGATGTACAAGACAGAGAGGACGCTCTTCAAGGGAACAGTACTGAGGGGGGACAAGAAGGTTAAATGAGATGTCTCTGAGACTGACTGCTCAACGCCATCCTTCTCCCTTTGATTTGCTCTTCCACTGCCAGTTTTTCTGTTACCATCTTCCTTTTATGTCCAAGCTTTTGCTGTTAACCGTTTTCTTTCCATTCCCTCTGTTACCTTTGAAGATGGGACAGATGTGTTTCCAGATGGAGATGCAGCCGCTGCGGTGGAATTGGCCGAGAGCCAGCTCCATGTAGAAGAGAGGAACGCCTCCGAACACCGCCATCAACAGGTAGGGCAGCAGGAAGGCACCTGGGAAATTTGGCAATATGAGAGAAGAGAAATAAAGAGTAGGAAAACAAGGGTCGGGGTAAGAAATGATTTAGTGCATAGAGATGTGGGGATGGATTCGGGGGAGATGAAAACATTAAGAGAAGGAGGAAAAAAAGAAGGAAAGAGAGTTATGGCAGAAAATTTTATAAGTTTAATTTCACTCGTGGGATATCTGTAATCTCAGTAGTCCTCTCAGGAACTCGCAATCAAGAACCAAGAACATTAAACCAAGAACTGTAAAAATCATTAAACTTTGTAAGTACCTTATCATTTACACAACTGTAGCCCGTTCAAAAACAACAAGGCTTTGTTTTCCCAGCTTCGTATCACTCCGTGTTTAGTGTGCTCTGAGGACCCGCACAGCAACTCACTTCTACAGTGAAAAATAGGTACCATTGCAGTGTTGACTTTCCTTTTACTTGGTCAGGAAAGTAAAAGTGATGAAAAATGACTTAACAGACCAAAAACGGAGGAGCAGCAAGACGGCAGCCAGATCTTTCTACTCCGCCATCTACAGTGCAGAGCTCTATAACATATCTCTCTTTTTTCCCAATCAGATTGTCAACATATTTTGTGTTCATGGGTGTGTTTGTGTATGCAGACGAGCCAGTGTGTAGATGTCCGCTTGTGTATATTTGTGACACGAGAGAAGAGATAAGGGTTGATTGAGCAGCTGCCTGGGAGACAGGTTATTAAGCACGGAGAAACAAGACTGAAGCCGTTCTCATAAAAAGCCACAATTAATACTGTTGCCTCTATCAAGTGTCTTCCAGTCCCCATCTCTACCTCACTCTGCGAGACTCGCAGAACACAGGAAATTGCAAAGATTTTAGTATTGCAAATTCAATAAAAGTATAAAGGGAGGCCCTGTTTGCCGCTCGGTGAGGGCTGTGTAGTAACGGCACACAGGACGACCACACAGACTTTGTGGAAATATACACGTACCTTGAAGTGAGCTAAATCAAGCGCTATTTATAAACAGCTTTGTCAACTGTACGACTCCTTATAGGTCTGCATCCTTTTTATTTATTTTGCAGAAATGATGATGTACCAGAGACGACTCTACTGAATTATGGAAAAAGTTACAGAGCTGTAAACTCACCAACCTCAGCTGTTACATATATTGTGAACTACAGTGTATTTTAATTGAAGCCATGAAAGATCCTTTTGGTCTTTCAACTGCTTGAAATGCTGTTTACTCTAGGAAGGGATGTCATGGACTCTTATCTCAAAATCCCTCCGCTCCTTATCTCCCTCCCAACCTCTCCCAATTTTCCCTGATTCAAACATCTTTTCCCTCCTCACCTCCTCCGTTCTGGTAGCAGACGTAGGGGAAGCGCCAGACATTTCCCAGGTCCACAGCATAGCCGATCACGGACAGCAAGAAGTCCATCTTCTTGCTCCAGGTTTCTCTGGGCCTATCCAAGCTGGTTTGTTGCACCACCAGAGTCCTGAGGCCTCCCAGCGGCATAGGGGAGCTGGTGCTGCCTCCAGGCGCCGGGGCTGTACCCCCAGAGCAAGCTGCGGTCCCCGGTTCCTCCCTGGGGCTCTGAGGGGTGGATGGATTGAAGCCATTGGACACCTGCTGGCCAGGGCACGAGGTCAGGCTCTTGGGTCCTTTCTCTGCAAGACCATCAGCCAGCATCAGTCTGCCATTTTCCGGCTGCGTCCCCTCCTCTTCTCCCCTCACCTCCTCCTCTCTCTCTTTATCCCTCTCTTCATCATTCTCCCCCTTGTCCATTGTGAACATGCTTTTCATCATCATATCTTTCGTCTCCATTGGGTCGTATTTAGGTTGGTCTGTGCGCTGCAGTTAGGGGTGGAGAGAGGTTCTGAGTGGCGACAAAGGGAATGTGGCACTGCTGTCTGATATGGTGCCCATTAGGGGAACAGAGAGGTTAGGGGACGGATGGAGCTGTGTGGTGATGGCGTGGGACGAGTGTGGGGGAAATTTTTTTCCTTCTTGGACAGGTAGAGGAGAAAGGGAACAGGAGAGCAGAGCTGAAAGCAGAAGATGGGGCCAGAATAAGGGGAGGTGTGTGGACGTGGGAGAGGAGTGAAATGTGTACGAGTGTGTTGAGCAAGAGGGAATAAGAGCAGGCAGCTAGGAGAGAGAGAGAGAGAGACAGAGAGAAGAGGGTACACAAGAGGAGAGATGTGTTTGAACAGGACGTGGCCACAAGAAAAGTTACGAGAAACTTGGCTCTTCTGCTCAAACGACTCAGTGATGGGACAAACTGCAACAGACAGACAGAATAGACACTGATGAGTTACAGGAAGGGCAGTTGTCATTACATTTCAGTAAATATATAAATGAAAAGTTACGAGAAATACATTTAAATTCATTTTAAATGTATTAAATGAATTATGAATCAAGATGAAAATTTGTATCAAGTCTTGTCTTATGCGTTTTACCCACAGAATAAAGGCTGAATCGTATCGGAGTTAAACGGACATTGCAGGAGAAATACCTGTTTCATTAAAAGGGGAATAAAGAAGGGATTGTACTGGGACACGCAGATTTACTGGGCTTTCGCTCGTGTTTCTCATTTCTCGCTATCTCTAAGTTGCTCAACCTGTTTACGATACTTATCTGATCAAAGCTGGTTAACAGGGACAACAGCCAGGAAACACATGAGGAAACTTTGACAGATGAAAAACAAAAGTAGAAATGTAGACGTATGTTGCAAAAGCACTCGGAGGAGAAATATGCTGGAAATATCAGTGCTTTAAATATGCTCCAGAGCTCGTTCCTTAGTTATTTCGATTACTGATGATAGGTCGGCAGGAACAAAGCTTAATCAATTGTTTTATCTTAACCATCTCATTACCGAATTTAATTCAAGCCGCTGTCTAAGGCGCAGATATTTGTATAAATATTAATTAGGTAAAATCCGACAATGTGGCCTTACTTCAGAGAGAATGAGGCCCATTTCTCCTGTATTTCTGAATGAAATTCTAAAACCCTGATAACTGCACAGACTATTATGATCTAAAGAGATGATGTTTTTTTCTGTTGAAAAGCTACATTTCTGTGCATTAGGTGATATTCTGTGCTAGAACAAACTGTTCTACAACTAATTCATAAAACACTGCAAGCTCATTTAGTTTTAAATTCAGTAAGGAGAAATGCTTGAATAATGGAAAAAACACAATTAATCAACATTCACTTTTCAACCAAAAAATCCACATATAGTCATTTTTCAATCCAAAATGCTACCACATGAGTAATGGGTCAAACTGAGAGAGCATTTAAAAGTGGATTAGATTGTTTACAGTGTTAGCTCAATTAGTAACGAGTGCCAGAATGTAGGAAGACTCAATTTACATGGAATGCCATTATCTTAATTAAGAACAAGTATCCTGCAGTTTTAGAAGTCACGGAAACGCCGCACTAAAACCGATGACCACGCAACAAAGACTCTGACATGCACCTGGAAAAAAAACACTGGCTAACCAACGCAAACATTTCATTTCATTGTCGTACATTTTTGTACTCCCTAATGACAGTAATTATAATTTCTTCATCCCAGCAATGACTTCATATCCCAAATGAATCCTCACAGTCCGACACAAGCACAGAACGCTTCTTCTGCTCTGACAGGAAAATTAACATTTGATGCAAATCTATTTCTATATGAAAAGTGTAGCAGATTAAAAGAAATGTGCGGACATATTGAAATACGCATGAATGTAAATCTGCAATAAATTATGTAACTGTAAAATGATATCTCCAGGTAACTTTGCAAAGCACAAACTGTATACGTTGACACGCAGCCTCTCCATAGAAAGTCAAGAAAAGCAAACGGTGGTAAATGACTTGATGAAGTACTGAATCTGACCTGCATGTACAGATCACCAGCTGAAAAAATACAGAATAAAACAACAACGTTTGAAATATTGTTCATTAGTTATTGCAGGATATAAAAAAAGATTTTTTTTCTAATCTTTACTTCTCCAGCAAGACGACTTTATTAAAGAGAGTGAGAACACAGAGATTACATCAAGATTTCTGCAAAGATAGACTGAAAGAGGACAAAGCGAGGAAAACAAACTGAATTAAAAATGTAGACGCTCTTCTGAGAACATCTCTTATCTCCGTGAACTCTTGTTAAACTTAAACAAACCATTCGTCGCCGTATGGACACTAAGTTAAACAGCGAAGTAAAATTCAACACAACTCACATACGTTACCTTTGAAGATGTAAAAGAGAAGAAGTGGAACCATTAGCAGCTAAAACCTGCACAAAGAGCAGCATCAACTTCTGCAGAAAACTTAAAAGAATCCCGTGGTGTTGTAAAAAACTTGCCGGAGAAACAGCGTGCACTAGCACATCATGACACTGTGTATGCTCATTGAGCTCTCCAACCTCTCTCATTTCTCTCTCTCTCTCTCTCCCTCCCTTGTTGTCCCTCTCTCGCTGACTTGCAACCACACACACCCACACACTTACACACATACTGCGTTCAGAGACGCACAGACGTACAGTATGCAGAGATGCATTGGATGAGAGATGGGCATACACGCAGACAAGAGGATGCAGCAGGAACATTATGCAAGCACAGACACGTACACTTTGGAGTTTGTTTTGATAAGGAAACAATACAAAGAGCAATAATGAAGTGTGGAACAGGTCTGATACACATATACACACACACACACACACACACACACACAAACTGCAGACAGGGGAAGTCCTAGTTGTGTGGCAGTGTGTGTAGGAGATCTGACATTCCATATTTTTGTCCAGTTTTGGAAAACCAACAAATCTATCTTTTTCCCTTCACGCTGCTCTCATCCTTCAATCTTTACTTCCTCCTCTTATTTCTCCTCCTCTACTTTCTCAACTGCAAAAGAGAGATAAGGCTGCTCTGACCCCTTTGACCCATTTGAATCATTTTTCTATCTCTTCTAACCAGTATTTCAAAGCTTTCTTTTTAGATATTCAAAGATGAAATGTATTTTATCAAAAAAAAACATTTCACAAGAAAACTTTGGCTTTCAGGAGAATACATCCTTTGGAGGATTTACAAACTGACTACTGTGTTTAAAATGTGTTATAGAGCTTTAGTAGCTAGAACAATACTCAGTAAAGTGCATGCCTTCACCAAGGCCTAACAGTCACCATTAATGCAATCAAGCACCAAATTTCACACACCTGAATGTACCTGATTTCCAGGAATTATTCTCTGAGAAACACCTTTTTTTTAAACAAACAAATTCAGACCAACAAACTCATGGAGAAGGTTTTTGTCCACTTAATGTAATCTATATGCTACACTGGAAATGGGAGTTTCCTTCTGCTCTGACAGCGACAAACTGCAACATTTAGGTTAAATATTTGTGAGAAGACTTTTTCCCCAAAATAAAGAAAAATCTAGAAATATGAAAAAGGACAAATTGTATGAGCGGTCAACAAGTCTTTAAGCTTTGTGTTTTGGTTACAGACACAACGTCTAGACAAGCACCAGCACATACATGCATGCATGAACACACACTTATTCATGCATACCACTGTTACATAACCTATAATTGCGATCATGGCAGAGTTATAGCGATCCTTGTTGTCCTTTATGAAATTTTGAATGAGCAGTAAAAACATATTTCGAAGTGGGATTTGAGATACTCTCTTCATTACATTACATTACACTTTTATCCAAAGCGACTTACAATAAGTGCATCAACCCCGAGGGTACAGACCAAGATCAACAAGAATCAAGAAAGTACAATTTCTTCAAAATAAAACAAAACTACAAAGTGCTATAATTAAGTGCCAATAAAGTGCTACTAGAAGTGTTAGTTTCAAAGAGTTGTTAGGTGTTTTTTTTTTTTCATTCATTCAAGGTAAAGTCGGAAGAGGTGTGTTTTTTGTTTTCATGAACCAAACCGTGTATCAGCTCTTGAGCATTTTGCCTCTGAAATCCCCAGGAGATCCCATGAGGGCCTGCTCAGTGTATCTTTACCCTAAAACAAGGCATAAAGTGTCTGGCTCCGGGCCAACTTTTGAAATTTTGATGTTTTTTAAACACAAACTCGTGCCCCATAGTCTAGTTCAGGGTCACACCATTAGCCAACTTTCACCTTTCCGATTTTAATCTTCAATACCTGATAGAGGATTTCGTGCAAGGTGAAAGTGACATGGCTGGAAAATGTGTTAGATCTGTTAATTGTATCTTTTTCAGTAAATCTCAGTGATAAACAACTTTTCAAGTCTTATCAGAGTCAGAATTATCAGGTGGACACATTATGTAACGGAGAAACTGTTTCCAAATTACCTCAAACTCTAATTGGCCTTTCTGTAGCACAATCTCTTACTGAACAACATTAAGGAAAACATTTACAATTTGTTGGCACACATGCCGACCTGGCTAATTTAATGCTTTCCGTCTATCTACTGCATCTATCTAGTGCATCTATCTCTATGTCTGTTTTCACGCCTGTCTGTAAAATTACAACCAAATTATTACATTGATAAAAACCAAATCATGAAATACTGAATATAAAGATTAAAACATATGAAAGGAACATTTCTCTTCTGGATCGTATGCCATGCACACTCCACATTCCCCCACTCTGCGACATAGGGCTTATTATTCAATTTATTGAAGCTGCTTGAAAACCCAGAAAGAACAGTAAACCCTAACCGTATTGAAAAATAAACAGTGCTGGCAGACACAGGAGGAGAAAAACGTTAAGGGAATTAGTTGCCAGTCTGAAAGTCTCAACACTTCCCACCACATCTGCACATACAACACTTAACTGTCAATGGAACTCATCACAGTTAAAGAGGAAACTACTCTCAGGAGAAAATAAAAGCATGTCTGTCCCCTGTGTCCTGTTCTGGGGGGCAGTCTGAGACCAGACATCACCAGCACTAATGATTACGACACAGTAACCGACCCTGAAGGAGAGATTTACTTTCATCTGCAATGTTGTGGTTGCACAAATAAAACAGGAAACACTTTAAGTTATGACCCTGATTCTACCATCGCTGTTCACTGGCCGGGTCCTGCCCCAAACACAGACCTGAAATACACAAACAGCAGTGACTCTAGACTGACCCAGACATATGTGGCCATGCAGAAAAGAGCTTTCTACAATATGTTTAGTTAATACTTGTATTATAGCTGCTGTGTAATGTAGGCTTATTTACTCATTGTTGTGTTGTAATCCTTTTGGTCATGTTTTTACTATTCATTTTTATATACCAGAGAGATACAGAAGCACCTGCCTTCCGCCGTTTTCACCATCACCTGTCAAAGAACATCACTGTGCATGCATGTTGGATAAAACTAAAATATGCATATTGATGTATTCAAAACCTGAAATTTCGCCATATAGCATCTGGTGGAACAGTAGTCTAATGCGTACCATACTGCGGATGGCAACGTTCCCTGTTTGATTCCAGCCGCGAAGTGTGCTGCAGGCCATGCCTCCTCACGATTTCCTGTTTGCCTTTCTACTGTGATCTATCTATTAACAACATAGCGCCAAAGATAATCCTAAAATTGATTGTCCTGGACAGGAAACTCCAGATTACTGATCAACTGCTGTTCTGCCAAACTGTGGCTCAGGGGGTAGAGCTGTCATCCTCTTACCAGAGGGCCTGCTGTTCAATCCCAGTCTTCCCCAATGCCCAGGTGTCCTTTGGAAAGATACTGAACCCGGAATTGCCCATTCTCATAGTTTTTAAATATTTAAAAAAAGTGCTGTACATAGATACAAATGAGTGTGTGGATGGGTGAATGGCAAAACTGTAAAGCCTATTGAGTGATCATGAGGTCTAGAAAAGCATTAAATAAATACAGACCATTTACCATTTACCATTTACCATTTACCATTTACCATTTACCATTTACCATTTACCATTTACCATTTACCATTCACCATTCACCATACCATAACAGCATCCACTAAAAAACAAGACTGACAATTCTCTCTGGGATTGAGCAGCATCCTATGTTCTCTGCACAGTGACGTGCAGCCACTAAAAATAAAGACAACCCGTAGTGCGTGCAAGGACAGATTACAGGTGGTTGCTGATCTGGGTCTAGTGACGGCAAAGGTTCATATACTGCAGATTCAGCAGGACAATCAGTACTACATTATTATACCGGAAACTTAATCAAGTCTGTTTCATGTTCTGCAAGGCTTTTCTTTTCATGCATCAACACAAACTATGTTTATGGAAACAATATATAAGAGGGTAAGAGGTAAATATGTTATTGTTCTCCGGGCTTCAGATTATGTTGAAATGCATTTTGCATCTTGCTAAACCCAAACTAATGACCTTTACAGTCATGGTGTAATCCTTTGGGCTGAAGAGACAATCTATAAGATGCTGTGGTGGAGAGACGTTCTCCAGGCCGCCTTCAGTCACTGACATTACCATCTAATTAAGGACTTGATAAATTATCAAATAGGCATGAATTGCAAATATTCCCATCGATCTAATAGGATGTCACATGCTGTCTGCAAGTCAGTCTTTTCTGTCCCTATAAATGCAAGAGCTGAAATTATCCAAACCTCTACACAATAAAGAAATGAGGTTCCCTTTAAAAAGCAGCATAGACATCAGTTGAGAGTTGAGGCCTATGTTGTATTAATATATTTTGAGATTTCTTGAAAACTGACCGGCTTCATGCCGACATTTTGTGCAAGACAAGTAAACAGCAGGAGCTGATCTACTCTTATGTGCCACACAGTATAAAATAGGGTTGAAAAGTTAAAATCACGCAAGTTTCTTAATTATAAACTGATAGAGAGATAGGTAATTGATGGGTAATAAGTAAAACAGCAGTTTATATGGGTTTCCCAGTCTGAGCCTCAACAGTACTAATCAAAACACACTATTGGACACTGAAATATTGACTTGACTCCTTCTCACAGAGAAAGATAAATAAAAATAAAAATAATTATTGTGTAAATCACACATTCTCAGTTATACATTATAGCATAAAATATCCCTACTCTCCTAACCAGCCAAAAAATATATAAATATGACTCCTACAAATCTCACAGATTATAAAAATCAAATTCCAAATTCCTAGAGGTCATGGAAATAACACAACAATAATAATACAAATATCTTATGTAAAAGGCCCCTGATGAACACACACACACACTACATGCATTTATCTGACACAGCTGGGGATCAGTATAGATGTATACCCTAGAAGTGGACAGTGATTACAAATGATGAACCCGGTGGCAATGAAATTACAGGCAGTAAAAAGACAGGCAATGTGGTCTTACCTTGATATTTTTAGAAGGGTTCTGGTTATCCAGTGTCCAAGACGTTGCCTGTCGGCGCAGACTAAACCCATTCACTCCAATCACACATGCCTGGGCTTAGAGTGGGCCGTATTTTGCTCTGCCGGGCTTAAGACACAAACACACATACTCAAGCATGCTCACTCTCAAACACACACATGCTAAGCTTTAGAAAAAGATCCTTGCCCCTAATCCAAGACTCCTGGATGCATATTTATCAGAGAGCGAAAGCGGAGAACACATAAAATAAGTTGTATTAAAATGATGAAGGAAATCATGGAGGAGAAAGGTAAACATTAATAAGAGTGTTTGAGAGTGTGAGGGAGATTATTTAAGTCTGTCTTCTGGTCTAACTAACCCAGTTACCTGCACCTGCAACTGACTGGGCCAAAAGGCACCATGCCATATACAGGAGTACAGTCAGTGTGTGTGTGTGTGTGTGTGGAGTTGTGAGAGACATAAGACATAAAAGAGGTTAGCCCGGTTACAGACAGACACAGTCCCACCATTAAAATAACATTACATTATAATCACTTTGTCCTCTTTCTACCTCAACACACACACACAGGCACACACAGGCACACACAGGCACATTCACACAAACACATACACAAACACAGGCCGAATCCGCACAGGCACACACACACACACACACACACACACACACACAGGGTCCCGTCTCTCCTCCTTGTTAGAAGCCAGTCTGTGTGAGTGTTGAACGTCATTCCAATCAGCATCAGCTGAAGTACTAGGTTAATCCTCGCTGCAGCACGAACAAATCCACACAAGGAATGCACATACACACACATACAATTGAAAAGGGGAAGAAGGGAAGAAAATAAAGGAAGAGAATAATGAGGCCAGGTGAGTAATGAACTGTCCTGCATGTTTCACCACTGGGCTCCTGTCAAACACAAACAGCCGGGCGTGGAAACTATCACAAGACTCATTTCTTGATGTCAGAACCTGTTAAACCAGGGTGGAAGGGGTCAGGATCAGCATCTCATACATTATTTATATCCACAATAAGCATTTGCAGGCAGCCCTGGAGAGAGGAGCAACACGTGAGAAGAAGGGTTATGCAAGATTTTTAAAAACTGCGATTATACAATTTTAAACTTAAAAATGAACAGGTGGCCCCTTCAGGAAAGTAAGGTAGGGATTAGAGAGGGTTCAGACCTGGTTCAGACTCATGGTCCGCTGGTCACCAGCATCTGCCTATAAGATCACTTTAAAAATCACTGTTTAGAAATATTAGTGCATGGCAGGATGACTGCAAACAATATGAAACAAAAAACCTCATGTTTTTATTCTCCCACCATGTCACACAGTCTGTAATGCAGATGTGTAGTGGTTGTACATGATGTAAACACTGATGATGTGTGGATGCTGCTGGATTCCACAAAATGATTGCAGTAAGAACCCATTCGGAACTATTATCCTGCATGTACTAGGGTTTACAGTACCATTTAAACGAATAAGTGTGTACATGTAAATATGCAGTGACAGATACAGCGGATTTCCTGTACGTGCTTCACAATAAAAGTATGCTTTGATCTGAAACAGGAAGTGTTTGTGTCACAGGCCACAAATAACAAGGCAGAAAACAATACACGACACACATTTGTAGCTAAAGCTTAACGACTCTCTAGCTTGGTGTTATTTTCAACTCAACTAAACATTTTAATTTAAACCAGTTTGGTGTTCACAGATAATTAAACATACAAAATATGTGGTATTAAGAGAATATAACACAAACCTTAATATATCCACAGTTAAATGTCAGTGATGAGTGTTAAACCAATTTTATATTTCTTTAAACTAAACTAACAAAATTACCGCTTTTCACCTGAGAAACCTCCTCTGCCCTGATTGGCTACTAACGTCAGACAATTCGGCATACACCTGTTATTAATTATCCCCCCCCTGCACATAATTTATACTTGATATATTAGTGGCACTATCACCAATCTCTTAGCACCGCACGTGCCCATAACTCTGGTACTGTATATATTTTGTTCCATTTTGTTCCATATTGTTGTTTTATGTTGTTTTTATATTGTTGCTCTTATATTGTTGTTTCTATATTGTTGTTTTATGTGCATATGTTGTTTTTATATTGCTGTTTTTATATTGTTTTATGTTCAGTGCACCAATGAACGACACCAAGGCAATTTCCTGTATGTGCAATCATACTTGGCAATAAAAAGAATTCTGATTCTGATTCTGATAATATATCACAAATATTAAGCTTTGTACATGAAACTGGTTGGTGTGAGAATTGTAGATACTGAATTAAATCTCTTACTATATATATATATTATCAGAAATACATCCGTAAATATGAATATAGCTGACTTTTTTTCGACTGTTTTACGCGTGTGCCATGTGTAAATGGATAGAAAGTAAAAAAAATGTCATGAGAAGTTGTCAGGTATAACATATAATGGAAATATAAGTATCTTAAACTTCTCATACATTTGATTAATGTGTCTTTCTTAGCATTGGTAGACCATCTTTTCAACTGGCCTACAGTCCCAGACTGCGGTATGTGTATCCTTGAAATACACATAATTATAAATTAACATGGAATATCACTTTATTTTCCTTTGAACGTTTTTTACCCATTTTTACCCTGATGAGGGCTGATGAGCTGAGGTGAGTTAGTGTGGATGGAGGTCAGAGTGGGTACTGGCCAGTCACATAACTTATACAGATAAACTCCAGGTTACGCTTAGTGTATTTTATCTCACACCATATTCAATATTAACTATTTGAAAGCTCTCTGTTGATTGAGCCCCACAGATGGCATCTACACTCACAGATCTCAATCCTAAGTTTATTTGCACTTTAATATTCAAAAACCATTAGTTTATGGGGAACGTTAAATGGTTTTGCAGCCTTTGCATTGTAATAATCTTAGTATAAGTCTGTCCATCAATATTCACTTTTGAACTGACAGAACACCATCACAAAGGCAATGGAGAAGCAGTTCAGTACGGCCGAATCCCCTTAAAACATATTGTGAAGCCAGTTAAAGACTTACACAAACACCAAGCTTCTGTTAATTAAACCCAGAGACTTCTAGGAATAAAGGTTTGCCTGTGATCTGTCAACTAACGAACAGTCAGCAGTTTAATCTCATAACACCATCTCTCTGCTGTGGCAAGTGCATGTTGTAAAACTTCTTACCTGTCACTATAACTCACGACTTAATATCTGGGTTATGTCTGAATCCACAGAGGAGAGCGGCACAAGGCCATCTGAAACCATCATGAACAGATGTGTGGGAGGAAGATGGAGGCAAAGTGGAAGAGCGCTGGAGATAAAGGAAAAGAGTATAAGGGCCAGTGTCAGAGGCCATGATGGGAGGAGTGAATACAGTGGGCCTACCCTCTGTGTTTGCATGTTTTTAGGATTATTTTAAAGCCAATTCCTCACTCGCATACTGAACAGTGTGACAGGACAGATCGTATATCATAAAGTTATGCTGGACAAATACACTGCAGAGAGTGAACTGTAATTCATTCAGCTGGCAGGCCAGAGTGCTGGGAGGTCAGAGGTCGTCCTTACCTCCGACAGGGGTCACTGAGAAATGACTGCTGACTGAGCGCAGCCAGCGGGTGCATGTTCACCTAGCACAGCAATGCAGCTGTTGTGTAGAAATGAGTGAGTATGACTGTTTCCTGCTTTTAACATTCCTAGATACCCAATCAGGCGGGATACAGACAAAGGGTGTAATAACAAATATGTGGATATGTGTTCATGCACACACACCAGTCGTTCGTACACACGGACACCTATGCTGCTTCTCTGGTTGACCTTGTGTTGTTTGCAGAAGGAGGAAGTTACGGGAAGAGTGTGTGCATAGCATGGGAAGTGTTTTTCTAAGACAAGTAAATCAAGGCTGTTTTGCCTGTGTCCAAGAGATTAGCCTGGTGAACAAGATACGAGCACAAGCATAACACATGAACGTCAATCTAAACTGAAGAAATACAAATAAAACTGCAGCGTTTGTGATGCGATAAAGCCACTCCTTTTTTTTTTACGCGAATGTGCAGATTCAGCTCCTTACATTAATTCTAACATCCCAGATAACCAGACACAGATATGTAAGCCTCCGCTCTCTTGAATAAATAAACACAAGACACAGGCAGTCCAGTAAAAAAAGAAAACAAAATCTTTATTATTTTGTCTCGAAGAAGAGGCTGTTTTGGAAGGAGGCTGTGGAATATTGGAGAGGTAAAAGCAGCCAAGGAAATAGGGCGGAGTCAAACAGACCGGAGGTTGGGGCTAAAAACTGGATTTCTCTAGTTAGGCCAGGGCTCCCATCGGGTCCCAGGCAGGAAGTACAATGGGTTCCTGTTGCATCACGTCCAGGACATCCGGGGGCAGGAACTTCTTGTCTACCACCACCTCGTAGACGTACTGTGAATACCAATCGTCCGTCATGATCAGGTAACCTGTAGAGACAGACATAGTTTGTCAAAGTTTGATTAGATTTGTTTCCCACTGACATGATGGCAGCTGAATAGAACATTGGGATTACATTTTGGTGCAATTGCATAGGTATATTAATCACAATTTCATGCTGGAGACACATAATATAGCCAGCTTTTATGCTAATGTGACAGGTTAGCTATGTTTTTAGAGCAGCAACTTTTTTTACCCATTGTGAAGTCACTGCTAATATGTTTTCACACAAAAAAGGCCATAGTCTATATGAATATTTGCATTTGGGATATTAACAGTTCACTGTTTGAGCTTTTACCTTTAACAGCCTATTTTGGATCCGAACTAGTCAATGCTATGTAGGTCTTGCCAAAAATATGTCTACAGAACATATAAAGAGGGTTCTAATTGCTGAATGATCTCAAATGGACATGGGGACTAGCGCTGTTACTCTCTCTGCCTTGCACCCATCTTCTGGGATCTGCAGCCAGAACAGGGTAAACCTGGATGTATCCTAAGAACTGGATACCAGTCTCCAAGATAATCATTTATATGAAAATCCCTGACACGTTTCCACCGTTATCCTTGTAAGGACAATGCATTGATTTCCATTCATTGTGCACAGCCTATGCAAAACCTTATCCAATGCATTGCTCAACCCTAACCTAACCACAATTAGTATCTCATTTGGAACCAGGCTTTGTTCCCCATGAGAAAACAGAAAGGAGAATGGTGCTTCTCGAAATCTTATGCCATTTTTTCCCCTCCCACAATGAAAGTGCACAAAGCTTTAAATAGACCTTTCTTACATTAAAGGATTTGAGGGGAAAAGGGCCAAGTCTGTCAATATACTGAAATTCTGGACAACAACACTGGTTATATAAGAAGATATACATCAGGTAATTTATTAAACCAGATATAGTTAGTCAATCCTTCACCGGATGGGTAGGAGTAGGGAGCGACAAGAATGTCAATGCACGGTCCTTTTAATTGCAGTTTATCATTAAAGTCTATTGTTTCCATCGGCAGAAAGGTGGAGGACAAGAAGGACCACAGCCCCTCATAGTTCACACCCAGCACTTCAGTACAGTACATTCAACACTATGCTATCACATCTGCACGCCCACCCTGATAAAACTAAACAATGTGTGTCTCACTCTTCCTGTGTGTCTTTGTGTGTAAGGTTAATGTGTCCAAATCTGGGTTGGTTATGAGACCTTGAACTTCGCCTGACTGAAGACATGTTGGGACAACCGAATCTTTTGTTGGAAGAGGATATAGCCCCATGCTGAAATGATTAATTAAAATGAAAGATGTTTTTGTGTGCGTGTGTGTGTGTGCGTGTTCTACGTAATGAACAAAGACTTAATGTTATGTGAAACCAGGGCAGCTCCCATCTAGAACCAACACATATTCAAAGCAGGATGAGATCTGGAGAAGTTTGTTATGTCTCAGTCTGTAGAGCCAGATCACAGAGTGAATTCCACTATTCATTTGAACCCCTGTTGTGACATCGCGCTCAGTCTCGTCTTTTCCCCTGATCACGTGTTCAGCGTCGAGCAAACAAGAACATCCCTCCCACCGTCGAGCTGACTTATCAAAGACGTCAGGGCAACCGCAGGAGCATGCCGCAGTTCCAAACAATGTATCGGGGATGGCGTGTCAGTTTGTCTGTTGTGTACGAGTCTTCTTCCAAGTACGCAAATCTTAGGTGGCTCGCTGCCTGGTTCTCGCTGTGGTGTCCATGTGTGTGGGGATGTGAGCTTCCTGGAAACCGCGTGTTGGGTGGCACGGCGTGTGTGTGTGTGTGTGTGTGAATTTTGGGTGTCATTATTTGCTTTTAGGGATAGGCTGACTGTCCTGTGTCAGAACAGATGGATGTAGTAATAGCTAGAAGCAGCCATCTTAGTTTCTACTCATGGGAAAGTGTTCTCAGACTTTTTAAGCCAACCGTTTCAAGGGCTCTAAAAACAGGGGAACTAAACATGTCACTGTAAATGATTTGAGCTTGATGGAAGATGTAGGTGTGAAATCAATTTGCAAAAAAAGTTTTATGTGTTATCTGGTACAAAAGAAGAGATATGGGATTTTAAAGCTGCACCAGAGCTGCAGTAAAAACACAGGAGGCTTTTCTAATTTATTAATTTTAGGTTGTGTTTATGCTGTGTTACGTCAACTACCACGGATACCCTCCATTCAAATAAACATAATTGTCTTCTAAAATAATAACAGCTTGTATTTACATAACGGCTTTCAAGAGACCCAAGGACGTTTTCTATGCGTCAGTGGGGACAAAACGCACTATATATATATAACTTCTGCACTAAGAGTCTCTCAATCAAAATAATGGCAAAAGACATAGTTTGATGATGTCGTGAAGCAGCCTGAGATCATGGGAGTTGCTGTCCTCACCATGATTTTGTGTACGAAAATAATGTGGGTCGCTTGGTTCCTCTGTACGTTTGCTACTTACTGGAGGAGCTTCAGCGGCAGAATGCACATCAAAGGGTAATGAATAATATGGATCCATTAAGGGAGACCAATACAAATCAGTGAAAGGCAAGCTTCTCACTTGCCAGTTAGCCAGCTTCTCTCTCTTAATATAGACTCTCGTTCAGAGCTCAGTTTAGGATGATGTCCCATTAAATAAAAAATACGAGCCTCAAACATGTGCCCAGAGCTGTGTAAAAGTGTGAGTTTTGAAGTGAGTGGAGTCATAACAGCAGCTGTCTGAGGGCTAAAAGATGGAGAGACCAGAAAGTTGAACCTCTCATGAGAGACTCTTTCAGGCTTAGGAGGAATATTAAAAAGGCCTGAAGGGAGACATTAAGCCAAAACTTATAAACACACTCCACTCTCTCCCTCTTCTCCTCGACTCTTACCACTATTCTTCCAATTTATCCTTTGTGATCTTTCCAAAATCATCTTCACATCTACTTGAACTTGTTTTTCAGTCTTTAATACCGTTTTCTACCTGCCCTATATCTTTATTTTTGTTTCATCTCAGTCCTTTCTCATGTAACCTCTCGCTCTCCTTTTCTATGATTTTGTCAAACAAACAAAGCCCCTGGATCCCAAGAGGACTCCACTTCTCAAACTTTTGTTCTCAAATCACTTTATTAATTTGGCAGTGGACTGGCTGGGGGCCCTGGCCTTCCCCATCTGCTGGTGTTTATGGAATAAGATATTCGTGAAACACATTTGACTGAAGGGTTTTCACATGTATTCCCAACAGCCACTTCGGTTTGTGGGTTCAAGCAAATATTGTGAGAATGTGTGTGTCTCACTTGTGTGTGTATATGCTGCACTGTGTATGTGTACGTTGCCAGATGATGCATGACTGACCTGAAATACTCTCCTATAATTTGCAGTGGAATGTCGGGAGCAGAGATAGAGCGAAGAGGCGGAGAGGGTCAGCGAAAGATTAGAAACAGAGATGAAAAGGACAGAGAGAATAACAACAGCAGACAGTGAAGTCTGAGGAAGCTGTCTGGACAACCTGCTGGGTAAAGACAAACCAACTCTACTTACTTAAGGACAAATGTTTTACCCCTGATGCATCAAAATCAATTACTGGAATTGGTTTCAATAAAATAAAATTTAACTCAATAAGCTGCCCAATAAAAATAAAAGTCAGGCAAATGGGGAGGTTTGCTATACTAATATTTGAGAGTAAAAGTTGAGTTTTCTACTATATATTAAAAATGATTCCTACCATCAAACCTCTGACAAAGAAATACAATTGAGGCTTGTTATTTAAAGTTTAACTATAAACCTTATCATAAATAGCTATAAATAAAAAGAAACAACAAATGCAACCAATCTTCATGCAAGAACCATACATTTGTTTCTTTGTCCATTCTCTCTCCGTCCCCCTTCCACACACAGGCTAAAAAAGCCCTCCTTCTGTATGGCTTCCCACAAAACCTGACAAGGTGGCACATGGGCCAAGAAAGGACCCATTAAAATGTGACGCTGATCCGGACCAAGGGGTGAATCCAGAATTGTTCTTTCTCCCCACTTTCCTTGACATTGCAGGATAGGGTGTTCTTTCACAACTTACTGATTTCCAGGGAATCATGCATGGAGACCGATATCTATTGGTATGTGCTATGTGGTTTGGTTTGATTGGATTTAAGGGGACTGTTGGGCACTGGCGCAGGTATATGCTTTCTCATAATGCTGCATATATCAGCAACAATTAATGCAGATGCTGAGTTAGTCTGTCAAACACTCATATTTGCAGGCTCTTGTTTCTGGTCATAAAAAGCCATCTCTACAGAGTATATTATTCTAATCTAAAGGACAAAGTAAAGTTTCAGTGCTAACATTTTTGGAATTAGGGGATTTACTTGAGGAGGGAAATAAATCTAGTCCAATCTAGTGATGCCTTGGTCATCAACGAGCTGTCATAACAGTGCTCATCTCAGAGGGAGCGGAATGTTAGAAACATGGAGGGAAACTATCATTCCTTATTAGCGGTGATTAGCCAATTTCATTTATTTCCCAATTGCATTGTTTACAGACAATTGACAGGAACTAAAAATCAAATGAACTGCGGATGTTGTCTCCGCCAACCAGTACAGTCTACATATTTCTTTATGATTGTTTTCCCAAGTTTATATCACTGTGACCTTTGAACTTTCATCACTGAAATCGAATCACTTCATCTTTGAGTCCAAGTCACAACTGATCAAAACTTGACAGAACTCCAAGCTTACAAGCTTGCTAGCAGTTAGCAAGATTGTTAGCTTGCCGTTTTCCACTCTTTATAAAAACATTTGAACTAAGCTATATATACTACCAAGAGTACCTAGCCCAAAATGCAGACCTGGGTTAAGTGTAACGCACAGTACAGAGAAATTTATAAAAATCTATGGTATGGAAACTTACTGGTGTTAGCTTTTACTGACTACAATGGTACACCCGGCTTATTCTTCAACTATGTTTATGCAACTGGATACAGAAGCTTTGAGCACACACGTCGGACAGTCTTTGTGAAACAGGACACAACCAATTTAAAGTTCATAAAGCAGCATCACAGGGAAACCTTTTTCTAATCCTGCTCATAATTTAATAAGGCCAAACAGGAAGATGATGGTTTGCCCTAAGACAGACTACAGTGTGAGAAAGATGTTCAAGACAGATAAAGACGCAGGGGACCTTGTTGAAAGGCTATGTACAGTAAAGTGGTCTCAGACTTCAGGGCCACAGTTAATGAGATTTTGAGCCATTTATTTTTTAATGGGACAACAGTCATTGTCGAACTAAAGAAACCAGTCTATTCCTCAGCTGTTTAGGTTAAAATGCACTTTACTGTGTTGCAGGGTTATGATGCTTTACCTTTATTCCCACGATCATCTCCCCAGGAGTTTTCCACCCTCCACTTCTCATAGCCTTCTTTCCCATCCTGAGAGAGAGAGAGAGATGGAGACAGGTAATGGAGAGATAAGTGTGAGAGGCAGAGAAAAGAAGAAAGAAAGGTTCCTAACATCTAGGGGTACCGACAAGAGGGGAAATTGACAGCAACATGAAAAACTGCTGCCGGTTACAGCAGCGTAAACATGCAGCAAGGCTCCTGTGTGAGGAGCGTACTGAACAGACACCCCTGTACTGTATGTTTGTGTGTGTGTACCTTGTCTGTGACAGCAGTGAGGATCATTGCATGGGTCATGAGAGAGTCTCCATATATCAGTCGCTCTGCCTTGGAAAGGTTCTTCACTGAAACTCCAAACACAAGCTCGTGGTTGAACCTAGATAGACACAGATATGGACAAAATTAACACATTACAACACATTCTCAAACTTAATTAATAAATAATCATCACAAAAAGAGAAAAGACAAACCATCACTATTTTAATAATTTCCCCAACAATCCTAAAACATTACTTATTTTTGGTCAGTGAAGGGTTAGAGGTATGATGGCCATAAAAAAGTCCAAAGCACTGCCTTCGCAAGCCCATAATAACTGAAAAATCACCTTTACATTCCCCTCTTCAACATGCTAAGTCTCATTTCAAGTATAATCTTCTGCCATAAGAAAAGATATGTCTGACAGATGTGCTCCAACAAGAGATGTTACCAGACATTAGGCACCAAGCACCTCTGATACATGTGCACCTGAACCTGAAGAGCAGAGATAACCAACACTTTCCCTGTGAAACTCCAGAAGGCAGATGGGGCCATATTCTGTTCAGTCCATAGAGCCGAAAATAAACGGAACAGCTCAGTAGTGAAATTATTTTTAAGACAGTTATTTATTGATTAAATGGGTGGAGGGTACAGTTTTCTATATCGAAGACCACACAATGCCAATTATTGGGCAGCACGTTTGTACAGCAAGAAGGTTCTTGGTTCGAATCCTGTTTGGGCCAGGGTCTTTCTCTGTAGAGTTTGGACAGTATCTACGCATTGAGGTTTTCTCTGGGTACTAAAGCTCCTCCCACAGACATGCAGATTGGAGTTAGGTTGAAACACTCAATTGAATGTACCTATGAACATGTGTGTGAATGGTTGTTTGTCTCTATAGGTTGGCCCTGTAATGGACTGGCCATTTCCTCGCCTTTAGCCCAATTTCAGCTGGGATTGGCTCGAGCCCCCTGCGACCCTTATAGTATAAGGGAGGGATCGATGGATGAATGAATGGATCGATGGAAGGATGGAGGGATGTAACCAATGATGCTATACCCAAACTCATAATCAACATTATGGTAAAGGATTCTTCTCCCCAGAAGAATCAAAACCTCGCAGTCACATATCATACACTGGTAATCTGTATATCTTTATACTCACACATTCAAATCGTTAATGCCCAGCTTGCCATGAAAATGTTTTCCAACGTCACACCCAAACCATACAGCCTGGGAGAAAAAACAGTAGCCATGTTAAAAATGTATGAAGCTCCAGCGCTTAAATTCACACACGTCACTTACAATTTTTCGAACTGACCTCTCCGTCCTTGATGGAGTCTGCTGCTGCCTTTTTAAGTAGCTGAATGGGCTGGTTGTTGTACTGAGTGCAACGGCCGCCAACCATGTTACCCAGGAACTCCACACTGTAGAGCTTTCCAAAAGGGTTCTGGGGTCGAGGGTCATTTATTAGGCAGACCTGAGGAGAGGGAGAGACAAACGGAACGCAGTATGAGAACAAGTTAGAAACTGAGGTTCTACGCATTACTGCCTAACAGTGTTTTAGTGCCAATCATAAGGCCCACTTACTTTGTCCTGAATGTTGTATAGGGGTTTGACATGCTCCCTGTAGAACTCCTGGGGGGTGAGGGGTCCCATGCGATGGAAGTTCTTGTCCTTGTCCCGGTACTCCCAACAGATGGTCTCAGGAGGGCTGCCTAGACAAACGCTAGCCACCCGGAACACCTGCAGGGCAACACAAAGTTTAATATCGACTTCACAAAACTGTACTCAAACATCACAAATCTGGGTTTTATGCCAAACGTGTCAATCCATGACAAGTTCATTTATAACCATCTATATAATATGATATACTCTACAGTAAAAAAGAGAAACACGATAAGGGAGAAGTCACATTTGTTCTTCCTCATCTTAAATAAAAGATTGTTGGAAAAGTTTGATAGTTTAATATTAAGTAAATATTTCTGATGTGCAGTCTCCATGTTCCTGCATATACTCATCCATCAGTGCTTGGGCTTCTCAACTTTCCTCTATTTTTCCTCACACAATGATTCCCTTTCCTCCATATTTTTCCACATGCATCAATTTCCCCATTTGCACCCCCACACCCTTACTCCCTCCCTCTGCATGCGTCTTCCTGCGTTCACACTGAGTTCCTGTGGGCTAAACTGGGTTGTTTGGACTGGGCCATCTGTCAATCTCGCCCTTCTAAACTCTGATATAGTTATCTTAGGAATTTCCCCCTTTATGCTTGTCACCTCTCCCATCCTCTGTCCTCATCTGCCGGGATTGAGCAGTTTCTTTTCCTCTCAAATAAGATTTAAAAAAGGGAAGAGAAATTGGATGTAGTGTAGTTCATTGTTAGTTTCAGACCAAAAAAAGGTAAGATTAGATAGTTGTCTTTTATCCTGAAAAATATGATTCTGGGAATCCACCTCTTAAAGGAATTTTGAGCATCCTCCAATGTGGGCATTGATTCAAATCTCAGTTAGCCAATTTAGTTAAATTACAACACTGTTGTCTGCCAACTGGAAAGTGCATAAAAAAGTCATAACAAGTATTAAGAGGCAAAGCATGTGCTCTGGGAAGGAGTGATACAAATGTTCTGGAGGTTAAAAGCTGTTTGCAGTGACAATTGGAAAATTAGGATGACATAAATTAAATTGAAAGCCCACTAAAGTGCAGAAGTAGGTTCAGTTATACAAAACACATCCGTGTGAGATATATTCTGCCAGAGAATGGCATTACATTGATAGTATTGCAGAGTGAGTCTTTTTGTAGCTACATGGTGAAGAGATGGTCTTATCCTCAATAGTCTTCATCTCCTATTCCTCCATGCAGCTATATCGAAAATCATGCTGCAGGCAAAGGATACATTATGTTCACTCTAATGTCCATAAACAGAAAATTATATCTTTAGCCTTATTAATACTAACAAATAATTAGAACCACTAAATAATACAAAGTGTTCAGGTTATTGACCCAGGCTAATGCAGTTCTCCTTGTAGCATTCAGTGCTCACGTATTACTGATGTGTTTTGCCTTAAAACAAGGAAAAGGGAACATCTAATTAAATTGTTCTATAGTATAGGTATCACAAATAACAAAATAAAAAATCTTTAGGCTCATCAGCTCTTTAACATTACTATCAGGAGTTTGAAAAGATTGGGTAAGAATCTGTGTATTCCACAGGAAAGAGACATACAGGTTTGTAAAAAAAAGTGACTAAATTACAATTATTCCCATAATACAATTTTTTTGCCTGAAGTTAGACTTTATTTTCATAATATATTGAGGTAAATCCGCAGGAGAATTATTCCACGCTTGAATTCCTCATTCAGGTTCAAAGTTTCATTTACGACTACAAACTTTGGAATAATTTGTCAACATCACTTAAGAATTTCTGAATAGTTGGACCATAATTCGAGTATTCTGATTGTGTTGAGGAAAGGTGGTTCATTACAGTCACTGCCAACTAAAAGTGTAAGAGAAATATTTCTAATAGACATATTATATCCATTCAATTAAACAACAGAAAATAGATCAGCGAGGCTGTGTATTTGTACATGCCTGGAGAATTTTCCCATGTTTAGTCACCACGTTAAATACGTCTGCATTGAGATGACATTATTGCTTTAAGAACCGGAGCCCACTGAGGCCACTATTCAACTCACCAACACAACCGGGAACATTCTCACGTGGAGACAAATGCTAAGAAATACATAAATTCAGGCCTGTCTTACGCAAACAAACAGTTCCTTCTTCATTACACAAATGCTTAAAAGTCACAAGAGAGCAGACATACACAAAAATATACACATGAGCAGAGTCAACAAAGTCATCTTTTCAACTGTGCGCTCCTAATTTTACCACTCTGTTTAGACTGCCCTGAGTGCGAGACGACATGCCAAGGTATCCATCCCCTGGTCTGGTCTATGTTTGCCCAGATGCCCTCAGCATCTGAGCCCCCTCCCCTTTTTCTCTTCAATCCTCATTTATGTCACTTTCTTCCACGAACAACCCTGCCCATGTAACTTTATACCTTTCCACTGACTATACCTTCTACTTTCACATGTCCCGATGCATTCTGAGAGAATGCCCATTCCAATATCCTGGTTCAGCTGCATGCTCACTCATCCTCCCTGGGCAGGGTACATTAAGTAGGTGTGAGGGAAAGACTTGAGTGACAGAGAGATCCCCGTCAGAGGATAAAGAGTGCAATGACATCAGAGCAGGATCAATATTGAAACACCTGCTTCCTCAGTGACAGATATACATGAGTGACAAGGTAGAAGGAAAAGGTGAGAGGTAGAGAGAAGATGAATGAATGGGGAGGGGGACTAAAATGAATAATTTACTGCAAGTGTCTCACTAAAGCACAGTTCACCGACTGAATGCTTTTTGTCTGATTAAACTGGGTAACTGTTTATTTTCAAATAACATTAAATGCAATGTATTGGTTAGATATTATTTGAAAAAAGTGTGTCAAGTGTTAATATGTTAATCTAATTTTATAACCCAGTGCAGTTCCCCTGTAATTGTGGTAAATTCAGTTCTTTGGACAGGATTTGGAAGGATACACAGATTTCTATTTAACAGTTTCAGAGCTAACAGGAATATCAGAGATAAGATCGAGCACAGAGACATGATTGCATTGAGGTGCAGATATGAGGAGCTTTCAACGAAACAAAATATGTCTTCAATGGCTTGGCCAACCTGTGCCATGGGAGGAGATGGACCTTGGTAAGAGAGGTGATCAACAGCCTTATGGTAACTCTGTACCTATATGGAAATTATACAAATTTGAAAGACAAATAAAAAGCACCTTAAGGACTCTTAGACTGTGAGAAACACGATTATCTGGTCAAATGATACCATGAGCTGTTTGGCTTCAGATTTAAGTGCCATGTCTGAAGGAAAACAGGTACCACACCTCATCATCACAAAGGTGAAGCACAGTGGTCGCAGCCTCATGTTGTCGGCGTGTTTTTAAGCACCCGGGAGAGGTTGGTCAAAGTTAAGGTAAAGCTGAATGAAGCCATGTACAAAGATATCCTTTTGGAAAAAACCTGTTCCCCAGCACTCAGAACTGCAGATTGGGGAGACAGTTCACCTTATAACATCACAATGACCATGGACACACAGTTGAGAGAACCCTGTAGTGGTTAAATGACAACTGTGTCAGGGACTTTGAGTGTCCTAGCCAGAGCCCAGAGTTGAACCCAATCAAACATCTGTGGAGAAAATTGAAAATGGTCATCTGTCCCCACTCAACCTGACAGCGCTTGAGAGGATCTCAAATGAAGAATGGCCCAAAGCTTATTGTGATCATACCCAACATGGCTTGGGGCTATAATCACTGAGTCCACGGAGTACTTAGGCTCCAAGACCTTACGTCAATTCGATCTTTCAGTTTTCTACACATTTGAAAAAAATATAAATTTATATTATCGACAAGCTGCCAAATAATAAATGTACAAGTGTGAAGGGGTCTAAATCCACTTCATCAAATTAATTAGATGGTGTGAACACTTTTCCAGTCTATATTTAATTTGATTAAATTATAATTCAATATTCGATTACTCCTTTCACAAAGCAATGGGAGGTTCAAAAATGTAATGCTGAATACTGATGTTTTCTTGGCATTCTGTAATTTTCTTCTTAGAAAACAGGGATAATTTTACTGCAAACCCTCAGGGTAGACTTCAAGTTCTTCAACCAAAGGTTTCACTAGTAAAATGTGAAGGACTTCTCCCATGTTAAGATTATACATTCAAAGGCCATCTCATTCACATCTTAATACTCTAAACATCTGAGCAGCTATTCTAACTGATTCAGATGCCATTTGTTAATGGTCAATATTTTCTCTAACTCAGTCTCTAGTCAAAGGTCCACCCATCTGCCTTCAGTGATGTGGAGACTTGATGCATCTTGCTGTAAACACTGACTAAAGCTATTGGGATAAATCAGACGCAATGTTTGATAGCATCGGTGCTGCAGTGTTGACCGGTCGGCATTCTTCTGAATGTATTCATGTTTTTAAGTCACCTGGAGTTTGAACTGAGACCAGCACATATAGAAAGCAGATCAAGACAATGGCAACACACTTCAATATATCCGCATGTATTGGCGACCTGGAACAAGGCAATTCAACTCTCTGCAATGGCCACTTGTTCTGCTCCGACCTGGCTGTCAGCTTCGTGTCTTTCCCGTTCTCTCGCCCCATGCTCATAAAAATGAATTGCCACGAAAAAGACGAAGCTAAATGACTTTCATCTGTCAGTACAAATGTTAACACTTCTTAAATAATAAGACAATGTTAAAAGCCTTTCAAGACATAATAAGGATGCGAATCTCACCCAGGTGGTGTCCGATTTAGGAAAACATACACAACACTGCTGCACTGCTAGTTGATACAACTATTGTCTAGAAGCTGGAACTTTTGAGCATTAGCAAATGACACGATGCAAACAGTTTGGATAAAAATGAGCAAGGTTTTGATTAAACTTCCATGTTTTGTAAACATGCAACACATATGGTCACTGTTATATTCTAACAATGGTGCAAAGAAATTCATTGAGTGGACAACTGGCAGGACTATCGAGTTAGTCTCTGACAATGACACATACCCAGGAACCCACCCACATAGAACAACAGATCAACCGAGCCAATAGCCAGCGGTGCCTCTGAGCTGCAGAGAGAAGCAAAAGTCCTCTCCGGGTTGATGGCTGTGTCATAAATTAGACTTGTCTGAAGAGTCACACTCTGCGTGCTCAGAGCCAAGACCAGAGCCGCATATTGCGTTACTGATTCCATGACGTAATGGAGCACGGAGGACTTAAGTTGTGTCGTGAGGGATACCATCTGTGTGTGTTACATTGGTGTAAAGCACTGCGTCTTCATGTATAGTTCCCAGCAAATGTAACTTATTCGTGCGTGTGTGTGAGTTGTCCAACTTGTCTGTGTGAGTAATCGTAGAGGAGCAGCGACACACAACAGACACAGCATGAAAGAGAAAGACTGACTTGGAAAGTTGAACTGCTTTTCCCTGCCTCGATAACACAGCGTATGGATACCGTCATCCTGAAACAGCATCTATGAAGGTAAACTGTACCGACCTGATTTGCTCATACTTGCTGCAGGTGTAGGTTCAATGGTTTAAATTTATATTGAGAAGACACATGTGATAAGTTTGAGTTTAATGAATGTACCTGAATAAGAATAGATTCTGGACATGGAAAGGGGTTCAGTGAAATCACACGCACCCCAGGTACAGTAAGTGGAAGGAGAGACGTTGACCTTGCTTGCCTGTCATGGCAGTGTGTGCGGGGCTGGTGTGATGAAGACCAGAGCTCAATCACAGCCACCGCGAAGGGAGAGTGGACAGTGTCACCTCCGCACACACTAAAGTAGGACTGACAACACATGTGCGCACGCATAGATGCAGATGCACGTGAACAAGTAGAGGAAACACTAGTTTCCCACTTGTGAGAATCCAAGAAAACCAACTACGTAAGCCTATAAACACACATGGACAGCATGACGGCATCTACATAAACAGAGTTTTGGACAAAAGTACATGTACACATGGACCGCAGCAAAGTGGTCAGAACAAACAGCTCCTACAAGTACTCTACTACACAAAACGAATGCCTCAATATTAATACACATTTTAATAAAAGGTTTATCACATAACTTATAATTTACAGACTTAACATGTATAACGGTGTTGTTGAAGTTCTAGGCAAATCAAAAAATCAGTAAGGGTTAATTAAACGCTAATGTAATTAAACAGCACTTTTTAAATGGTGGATTAGATTAACTACCATTCAAAATATAAAATGTAATCCATTATACAAACACAATTTGACTTTAAACTTGAAATGTCTGACAAGGCAAAAGTGCATATCTTTTTATTAAATACCATGAGGGGCCAATGCAATTAAGATGGTGGTTTTAATGTAACTGATATATTTTTTCATTATCAATAATTCGAATGATTATTTGCTGTTCAAGACACTGTGATTGCATTATGTCTCCAGTTCCAAGTGCATTCTGTTTAATTAAGTGCAAATATGGCGCTTCCAACAGAGGACATTGAAAATTGTGCACTGGTTATATGAAATGAATCATCGGCATAAAACCGATACATGTTCTTTATTTCAATATTTTTTTTTACATTTCAAATTACAGATAATCTGAAACACATAATGAGTATGAGACCTGGAGGATATTATGTTTTAAAATAGATAAAAAATACAATAATGTGTGACAACTTTTTTATAACTGGATTGATAACGATTAAAATAGTTCAAGGTTAAAAAGGATACATTGTATTTATGATTTAAATAGCTGGGGTTTGCCACAATAATAATGAATCTGAAGTCAATTAACATTAAAGAATCAACTTGTTTTACTGAGGTAGGCGTCCCATTATAAATGCTGGTTATCACATTGATGCCGATCAAATGCGTTTGCAACAGTATCCTTGAACATTTTGGCTCTTTGTGCAGGTCGTTCATTTGACATGACTGAATCCTCCATTACCACCGGCCATGACGGAGCGATGTTTCTCAAAACAAACCACATCCAGGTGGACAAACAAACACCCTGCACCCCCGCCCACACTGTCATGCAGTACAGCAGGAGCCGTCTTGTGCTGTTGCACAACATATGTTTGTGTGTGCACAGGTTTGTGTGAGTTTGTGCGTGTGTGCTGTAATAGCTGGGCTGCCACAGGGGCCACTGTGAGATACAGACGACTGTTTAAACAAGCAGCCAGCCAGCAGCACAATGCAACCAAACAGCTGACAACAAAGGCTGCTTAACCAGGTCCCTGAACTGGATGCAATCATCTCAATAGGGGGCTGATTGACTGACTGGCCGTCTTACTCACACACTCACATGAAGCAGGAATTAAGGCTCTTATGAATACACACCTACAGATTGTCAAAACCATAAAGGCAGACACGTAATACTGTATTATAAAAGTGTTTGTTGACACCTACATGTTTACCTTCATTGTAAGGGTGGATTAGGTCGTGTTTTTGTTTTGGAGCAGATTTTTTCTTTACTGAACAGCGTCATTGTGAGACAGCTCCATAAACAAGATCACTATCTTTAAACTTTGTTGTATCTGGGGCAGTTATTGTGTGCATTTGATTTTTATTTGTTGCTTTTACACAAACTCTGCAGTCCAGAAGGGACGTGTGCACATTACACAGTGATCAAAACATTGTCAACAGGGTGTGTCATACAACTGTCATTGAAGAAGAAAAAAAAGAGGAAAAACAACGATACTTGATAGAAGTAGAAGGGGATTTAGAAGGGTCTGTTGGAGTCTTTAAATATTTATAAGAAAGTCAGCATTGTTGTTGTCAACTTGCTAGAAAGTCTTTAAAAGATTGAAAACGTAAGTTCTTGTTATGTGTCTGCCTTCAGTCCCATTAATTGAAAACGGTCACTGATGAAAAATCCTACTGCTATACATAGAGCATATGTGTATATAATACAAAAATAGATAAGACTATTTGTTTTATTTTATTTTATTTGATAAAACTGCATGAGTGAATCTTGAACTCAGTGTAATGTTAAACCTTTATGGGTATATTTTTCTGCATGGACATTAAATATTGTCTGATGGCGCCCTCTTCTGGTTAAAAGGAAACAATGTCACTGATATAAAAACAAGGGTGTAAGCTACAAATCCCTTTCTTATATTTAATCGATACTACGTACAAACACTTATCTGCGTGTCTTAAAAACATGAATCATCCATCATCGCATTGTATAACGAGCATGATTGTACCTATGAAACCACAGTAAATAACCAAGAACCAATATTTCGCTGTGTATTTCTGTTTGCATTGTTAGTGAAGTGAATAAAAACGTCATAACACTTGTCTCCGAAGTAGAGAGACTCTGCTTAGTGTTTTGTTGGTTATTAATCTCTGAAACAAATGGGTTTAATTCCTCTAGTTCTAATGTTTGCTTTTAACCAGTAAGAAATCTGACTATAAAGCCATTATCTTTCAATAGGAATTAAGTACAAAAGATATATACATCTCTCGTCCTCATCTCAATGTTAGAGTCATCCAGTGTATCCTTAATTTGTCAATGAAGCTTACGCTGTAGTAGCAGTTGCAGAGTTGTATTAGGTCAAATTTCAGCACTGCAAAGTCTGCAGTCTCTGAACCTCTGGGATGTACTACTCCTGGAGCAAGGACTTATCATACAGGAGCTAAAGTTATTCCCTAGTCCGTCCAGTCAAACAGAGATTTAGTCAGGGTTCCTCAAATGGTTCCTTATGGTTCCTTTTTTGGAAATGCTTGATATAAAATATTATTAAGGAAACGTTTCTGTGTTTCTCACCTCCTCTATCATGGTGTCCATAGCCTCAGACAATTCAGCTTTAGTCGCATCACTTGCCACCAAGTTCCTCAGTCGTAGACAGTATTCTCTCAGCTGCAAAACACAGTGAGACAAAAACAATAAATATTTATTGGAGATTCCACAATTCAACAATTTGTGAATTTCGATTAAATTTGTCTTGAAGGCACCTTCTGATTGAGGATGTCGTTCATTCTGCGTGAGGCCTCTGAGCTGTGTGACTCGGGAAAGCATTTCTTTGGAATAACGCCATACTTTTCTGAAGACAGTAGAGAGTAAACAAGTTATAGCCCAGTCATCTAACTTTAATGTTTCAGCACTGTTGTCTTCTGTTTGACAATTTACATATTTAGTGTTAGTGCAGTTCATTTTCCTAATACAGGATTCAAGATCTTTACTGTCATCTTACTCAGATACAAGGAAGAGTCTTTTCTCTCCAAGATATATAGAGGTGTACAAATATATAGAAATGTAGAGTGAAAACAACAATAGTAGCAGCTTGGGCAATAACTTACTACTTTTGTAACTGCACAAATCAGTTATTCAGTAAATTCAAAATGAACTTTGTAAGTATGTGATTATGTATCATGATGAGAACTAACCAATGAGGTTGACCAGCATGTCCCACTGGCCTCCATCATTGGTTGGATTGGCGAGAAGGAACTGAACCAGACGTCCGTCCACTGGCTCCTTCCTCTGTGCCGTCTCCACGCAGGCTTGGAGGAAGTAGTAGCAACGCTCAACCTGCAGAAAAGGGAACAAACCAAAGCATGCGACTTGGCAGGTCAATAAAGAGAGAAAATCCTTGTATGGGCTTTTATCATTCATGTTACAGTATGTGGCACAGACTTCTAGTCAGAAACCTGACAGCTGTGACTTCAGCTTCAAAAGCATAGGTCAAATGTTCCTGGTAACATTTAGAGGTCCGACAGACTTGCAACTCTACACCAGAGTAGAGCAGCTTATTCTTAGAGTTCCACATCAACTGCTTCCTTATTTAGTATTATTTTTACAGCTAGTGTTACCCCTGTGTCTGGCACAAAGACAAGTAGTATTCAAGGTGACATTAGCGAGAAAACGCCACGATGCCAGAGAGTGAACGAGGTGTCACTGTGTCGTTGGCCTGGGAAAAACAGTGACCACAACAAACAAAAGAGGGTTTTAGCTGGACAATGACTGTATAGTGAGTAGAACGCTGCATAGTAACAGCAGTGACAGGGAACAGGCGTGTGTACACACACACACACACACACACACACACACACACACACACACACACACACACACACACACACACACACACACACACACACACACACACACACACACACACACACACACACACACACACACACACACACACACACACACACACACACACACACACACACACACACACACACACACACACACACACACACACACACACACACACACACACACACACACGTTGTCCTGGCTGCATAACAACAAAAACATCCATTTGCTAGAATATTACAAAACTATTAAATGGAATCTGGAAATAAAGCTGATAAAGACAAGAAACAAACACCCCAATAGCTGAGTGCTGAGCCAATAAATCAATGGCAGATGATATGGTCTACAATGAGCCTTTCACAGATGTTTAAATATCAGCGTTTATGTATGCCAGACATTTTTTTTATATAACAGTGCAGAAAAGATGTGGATTTATGTTTATATTTTAAATTTAAAAAAATGTTTCTTATTCAACTTTTATAAGTAATTTGGTATCATTTTTGTTTGCTTTTTATTAAATGATTCAAGCCTCAATTACATTTATTTGTTTGATATGACATCATATCCCTTATTTTTTTTTATATACATGTCTGGCAAAAATATACATTTGGTATCACCATTTGCCCCTAATTCCATAATAGTGAGGCTTTACATATAACCAAATATACATTTCGCATTACAACAAAACAGTGTTTCGGTCTTACCTTGTCCCAGAAAAAGAGATAGGACTGACTGAACTCAAACTCCTCTATGTTAAACTTCTTCATGAAGGGAAGTCGCATGACATTGAGGCACGAGAAGATCCAACATCTCCCTGAGTGATGAAAAGAAAACCACATGCATTTTAGTCTGGATTTTTATACACGTCTATACCAATGCTGACTGTGCTCACAAGGACAATAGAATATTTTTTGACTCACAAGCATTCCGAAACCTGCACAGCTAGAGTGACGTGTTCATTAGGTCCTATCATTGAACAAACAACTGGGTTGAACCACCTTAGGATTTTTAAAGCTGAAACTGATTTGCTGGTTTGATAATCCCCGTTCAATAATAATGTAGGCGGATGTCCTCCAACACTTGCTGAAAGTGTTTAGATTGCTGCAGAGGTTAAATGGACATATTTGAAGACACCTTTATGTCTATGTTGTATGATTTCATACTATGCTGGAATAAGTGGCAACCAACAGCTTTTCTTGAGGGAGGATATTGAGTTTAGATGATCAGTTTCAGAACTATATACTTTTTTGAAATAAGTTGAACATGGGTTGCTTTTTCTATATGCGTCCATATCAGTATTATGACAAATCTCGTTTATTTTTGATAAATTGATAATCCACCCCAAAATTTACTTGAAGCATACAATCTATAAGAATTTTACTGCAACATGCAATTGCAAAATACACATTTTTAATGGTTTTACAATAAGATAATGAGAAAGAAAGATGATGGGGTTAAGTTTAGTCGATATATAACTAAAAAGCTGCAGTAACTTAATGAGAAAAATTATTCATGTGGAACTGAAAATGGGTCAGACCACACCAACATTTACAGGAACAGACAGTAAATGGGAAACTTGTGTCAGACTTTTGGACAACAGTGTAAAGTATATTTAATGAAATGCATTTAAAAAAAGTTCCAGTGTGCAACATTTAGGTGAAAGGGATCTATTGGCAGAAATTTTATATAAAATAATCTTAGTAATGTTTTCACTAGTCTGTTTCATCTAAATTATACAAATTTTCTTTACTCTAGAATGGGCCCTTTACATTTAAATACTTTATATTTACATCTGGAGTGGGTCCTCTCTATGGAGGCTGCCATGTTTTTTACAGTAGCCCAGGCTGGACAAACAAAACACCTTTGGAGTTTGTATGACAACTGAAGGCTGCCACAGGTTCTCTTTAATGTTCGGAAGGGGAGGCTGAGGGAATGCATGAAGTATAAACCAGCATACAACATCACTAATTTTCAAACATATCTTTTATTCCTGTAGAAGTTAGGCTACATCCTGAATGTTTATGTACACTTTGTCCTACCTGAGTTTTTCTGGTTGGTGATGGGCTTGCCCTCTGTGGGGATAGAGTGCTGGAAGATGTGCACAGTATCCTGGACCGTCTGCCGGTGCAGACAAACCTCCAATGGGTCAATGCACGTTGACACATTCTGGGCCAACAGGTAACGTGGCTCCGCCCTCAGCCGTTTAAGGAAGGTGGTTAGCTTCTCCTGACTCAGACCTGAGGGAGAAAGAAGGACAGATTAGGGATGGCTGGGTACAATGAAGTAGAGACAAATCAAGACGTGAAAAGCAGAATGAATGTTGAGGGAGAAGAGGCAAAGCAAGCGCCAATAAAGTTAACATGTAATAGGAAGACGTTCACAGATGGACAGTCTACAACTTGGGCAGGCAATTTCTAAGTACTGCCCCAATTCCCATGACACATCTGTGCACTTTAGGCATACACACTTCCCACTTAAGATCGGATTTATGAGGCGGTCACATGCTCAGAATAAGTTACATAATGCCTGGAAAACACCAGATCAATAGTCATAAACTTACAGCTCATCCTCTATTGAATACAACTGTCTGCTGCATCCTTTCCTTCCACCATCCATACAGAGATAATAGTGGAGAACAGTATGGTGAGGATATTAAACACCATTATGATTTTAGTTCCGGTAAAGTCTGAGGGACATGCTTAGAAAAGGGAGGCACAGCAGAAGCAAACAATGAAGAAATCAAGAGTGCTTTCCAGTAGTACTATAAGGTTCCATCTGTGTGAGGAACAAACTGGAAAGCTTGTCTAGTCCCATTGGTAGAGAAGACGGAGGTACACACACACATGTCTGTGTGTGGTTTGTAATTCCATCAAACAACATTGCAAAGCAATTAAACATTGAGAGGGGCATTGCCTAGTCATGCATATGCACCCTGGAGTTCGACCTCTCTCTCAGCTGCATTCTGTTATTTTCCATTGACAAAAAGCTGAAATGCACCGACCCCCACAGTGTCAAACTTCATTAACTGTCACACTGTCAGGGGGGGGAAATAGCAAAAGAAGGCTTAAGGCAGTCAATATTATGAGAACAGGCCTGCACGACGACCTGTGATGAATCCTTTGACACTGATGAGAATGGAAAGATTATCGGAAGAGAGATAAGGGGAAATGTGTACAATGTGAACGCTCTGTTTGCAGAAGAGTAATGGCCGATTACTGTTAACTAACTTTAAATAATGGGAACACAAGAAAAGAAGGGTCTGTGTTGTAGAACAGATACAAGATCAGCTGAGAGGTCAGTCAGTTAGTTGTCCTGACATGTTTTCCAAACCAGTGAGAGCATGAATGGTGAGGAGGTACATCACACCCAGTGGTATGCAATGGGAGAGGGGGGCAAAGCACAAGCAGCCGGTGTGACTTGCACATTTAAACATCACTGGTTATACAACTGGCTTCATTTTAGCTCAGCAAAAAATGATGCCCATCACTGGTCCATGTGCAAATGGCAGGACAACAGCTGACAGTGGAGGCTCAGCAGACTTCAGACACAGAAGCGGGCAAACCCGAGAGAATAATCACACCATCAAAGTCCTTATCGTTTGATTCGGATGGTAAATGCATAGAGGAAATACATGACGTGTATGTGGAGGAAACAATTAATTTACTAAATCTGTGCCTGCCTTACAAAACGCGTTACGAAACGTCAGATTCACTCAGGTGAAACTGAAAGAAAGACCCTCTCAGTCTTGGCTTGCTAAAGGTGAACTTTTGAACAT
This sequence comes from Platichthys flesus, assembly GCF_949316205.1. Classification (NCBI taxonomy): domain Eukaryota; kingdom Metazoa; phylum Chordata; class Actinopteri; order Pleuronectiformes; family Pleuronectidae; genus Platichthys; species Platichthys flesus. The sequence goes on along the minus strand of NC_084948.1, from coordinate 3,680,866 downwards.
CATTGAAACTGTGGCGCAACATCGAACACGCTGTGCTCTTTCTTTAAAGTGTGTCCCCTCATGAAAACACCACTTCAATGACTCGCCGGCACTTTAAATACTTTGACAGCTTCTGCCACTTCCAACTCTATCCCGGACTAGCTAGCGGCACATGCTAACACTTCAAGTTCCTGGAGCTGAAACCGGCTTTTATCCAACGGGTTCAGGTGTGTTAGCTGGCCGACTGTACGGACTGGATGTCGGCTCCTTGCAGACACTCTACGGGGGTGGACTGGGCTGACTGAGCTGAGGAAACATCGGCGGAGTCATGCTAGCAGACTTGCGTGCTAACGCGGTGCGTGCTAGCTTAGCCAGTTAGCTCCCTCAGCTGTCATCATCCGGCTGTCAAATACACACTGAGCTCCGGCTGCCGGCGCCACGGAGCCCCGGCACCGACACGGGAGAGAGCAGCACCCGACCTACCAGTTGCCATGTTCCCGAGGAGCTTGAGGAGCGATGTGTGTTTTCCTGAAAAGTCGCCGGCTCTTTGTTTATCTCATTCACCGACAGTCAGTCAGTGTGATCGCAGGGTGCGCTCGTTTATGGACTCGCGGTCCGGTCTTTGACGTGGCGGCAGGGCGGAGTTTAGCATTTATTTATATCGCCTCCTACCCCAACCGAGTTATGCTTTTATATATGGTCTATTTAAGTCTGTGCATGAAATCTACCCAGCACGAAATCTTACCATAGACTGTATATAAAAAGATCCTGACCACGGAGAGAGACATTTAAGAGACAGTGGCGATCCTAGAGACATTGTACAAAAAAATAATAAACAAAGAGCAATACAACCTTCTAATTATCAAAAAATAAATATAATGAGCCCTAACTTAGAGCTGAATAATGACACTTTCATTCTTGAAATGAAACTAAGATTATTAAATTATTTCAACCACATCCACACTGTGTGTGTGTATAAGGACAAGGAGGAGTTGAGTGATTATTGGCTGACTTCCTTCCTTCCCCTTCCATTTGGACAAGAGCTGCAGCAGGATAAAGGAAAGCCTGTCACATTATTGAGGATGGGAATTTAAAGTGAGAGAAAGAACTACTGAGATGAGCTGATTGACTACAGAGCTTTTTACAGAGCTTTCCAAACATGTCTCCCAGCCTCCCTGTCGGAACATTACATGCAAACTGAAACTGTGCCCAGGAAATGTACATCTGATTTGTGACAAGCCTCAACCAACTCTGGCACTGTCAGACATGCACGGCTATCTCCTCTGTGCCATCAGCTGTCTCTGCATTCTTCCTGCTGGTGAGTAACATGATTTAGTTCTCACAGATCTGGAGTCATATCTGTGAGACTCCACAGATATGACTCCATTTGTGTTATAGGGACACATTTGAAGTTCGCTCAGTCTCTTTAGCCTTGTCTCTCTAAAATCACTTAATATAATGTAATAAGTTTCTATTGAAGCTTATTATTCTTATTTCATAATGATCTTTCTGTGTCCCCTCCTTTGATTTTGAAATGTTTCTCCAACTCCTGGCTCTTAAGATTTTAGGTCATATGATTAGTTCAGTGCATTGGTACAGTAAGAAACAAACATACAAACAAGCACAAGCCACAAAAAAGTTTGATTCACCTCTTTGAAGAAATTGTCACATCAATCGAATGACTCAAACATACAGAAACAGTTGACTTGTGTCCATACTGTCATGGTGTATACTGTCATGTTGTTGGGTAGTAGTTTTCCGATATACTGCATAATCTTATTGGTTCAGCTTTTTGTTTTCTTTGTCCTTATCTACATTTCTATGTCTGTGTAAGTACTCTGAGAATCCGATGAAACTGGAGTCAAATTCCTTGTATTAGTAAATCATGTTTCAGAGCTACTTCAGAATTATTCTGTGGCGTCCTCAAACAGTTCTACTGTCACTGTGTACAGGCATATTACAATGGGCATGGCGATGAACTGTTTGTTAGATATGCGTTCAACATATGGACAGAAATACAGACAGACAGACGTTTGTGTAATTATTAGAAAGATACACGTTGTTGTGCAATAGTAGGAGTAGAATTGACGTTGGCTTATTATTAATAATCATGAAATATGATTATTAAATTAACAATTATTTATTAAAAATAATCAAAAATGATAAAGCTATTAATTAAGAACAGTAACACATTTAATTAGAAATGATACGGTTATCCATTAATAATAGTTAAAATAATTAATGAAAACAATAAAATTATCAATTAAGAATAATACAAATCTGTAATCATTGCTTATTGTCGCGGGGCACCACCCTGGTTACAGGGACCAACAATTCAATCTTTAAATATCAGTCTCATAATGATAAATGTCAAATCAATAATCTCAATATTTAATATTAATAATTATTTAATTAACAGTGAAGGCTTCTAAGTTCGAGCACAGGCAATCATAATCCAGCTGCAATCACATACATATGCACAAATAATCACAGACTGCAGATACTTTAATTACAAAAGCATTTATTAAAAAGGGGAAATAAAGTTAGTGTTATTTAATGTTTCATCATTTTAACAAACTCCGATATTTCAAAGATAAACACAGCAGCAGCACTTATCACAAGTCAGAAAGTACATGTAAAACCGGCGGTCTACCTATGTATGTCTGTCATGGTATGCGTGTGTGTCTGTGTCAAAGTGTCTCTCTGTGTGTGTGTCTATGTGGGTGCATGTGAAATACAGTTAGTGTTATTTAATGATTCATCATTTTAACAAACTCCCATATTTCAAAGATAACAACAGCAGCCGCTTATCACAATTTAGAAAACACATGTATTCATCTATGTGTATCTGTGTGTGTGTATCTGTCTGTGTCTATCAATGTGTCTCTGTGTCTTTGTGTGTGAGAGAGAGAGAGAGAGAGAGAGAGAGAGAGAGAGAGAGAGAGAGAGAGAGAGAGAAAAAGAAGGGGGGCGTGGCGATGACGAAGTCACGTCACATCTAAGATGGCGGCCGATCATGATTCGTGGAACCAAGGCCTAAAAACTCTCAAAATGGCGAATTGACTACAAAACAAGATGGCAGAGCCGTTATGAATTTAGAGCCAGAATGGGAGGAGAGTGAGAGAGGAGGCGTGGCAATAATAGACTCAAAATGGTGGTTTAACTTGCGTTCTTCAAAATGGAGTCTATGTTAATGACACCATGTGGCCGGAGCTCACACTGGTGGTCACATGAATTACACAAAGGGATTTTCAGACAAAGAGAATTCTTTGTCTCTGCTTTGGCGTTCGGCCGCATGGCTTCCAGATGTGTCCAGCCTCTCTGAATATAGATTTAACTATGATACATGAACTGTATTCTAAATACAGATCGGATGTGTGTATAGGTCGGTTTAGAAGGAGAGAGAGAGAGAGAGAATACAAGGAGAGAGCAAAGCTCTCTAAAAGCACCGTCAGAGACAAGTTACATTTACTTTACCACTCAGCACCCAAGTGGCGTTGTGTGCTGAGGTTTGACCGGTAAAGTATCTTCAACGTTGTTCAAACGGTCACAATGAGCTGGAGACGCTGCTCACGGCGCTTAAAAACTATGGCACAAGGCCGTAACCGGAAACCGGAAGTGGCGAATCGCCGCTAAAACACTAGAGACTCTGCGGTCTCATACAAAACAAATACATTCAAGTATTAAAACAATACGCTACGTATTAGATTAACATCTGCCCAGACAATAAAGCCTCTTACTGTGACCTTCACGGTGTTGCATGCGCGTGTCGCGCGGATATTTCGGAAGTCCAGTGAATAATCGTGGCCGCTCAAGCTCTGTTGCGCTGGTTCCTCTGTCGCAGCGGCGTCGGCCGGGCCGAATAGGAGTAGATTCGTCTTGCTCCTCAACGGGATGAACATCGTCCTTCTTCAGGGATGTGGAGGTCGTGCTCCTCAGCGGAATGAATCTCGCGCTTCTGCAGGGGACGGCTGTGGAAGCCGTTTGTAGATTGTTGGGAAAAGAAAGTAAAGTCCGTGGGGAAAGTGAAACAGTCTGAGATTGTTCCGCGTGCAATTTCCTGTTTGGTCTTTTCAAGTTAAAACAGCAAAGTCCTTTTGAAAATAAAAACGTCGACTGAGATAAAAGACAATGAAAGAAATGAAAGAAAATAACTCTGGTTGCCCCCTTTAGCAACTAAATCATCTGGAAAGACCCGGAGGGGTCTGTTGACGTCTTCAGAGCAGGGTAAAAAATGGCTGATAAACTAGAAGTTAAGGTTACCCCCTTTTGCAACTAAAACAGCTGGGAGGCCCCGAAGGGGCCTCATGATGTCTTCAGAGCAGGGTAAAAATGGTTGATAAACTAAAAGTTAAGGTTACCCCCTTTAGCAACTAAAACAGCTGGGAGGCCCCGAAGGGGCCCCGTGGTGTCTTCAGAGCAGGGTAAAAATGGCTGATAAACTAAAAGTTAAGGTTACCCCCTTTAGCAACTAAAACAGCTGGGAGGCCCCGAAGGGGCCCCGTGGTGTCTTCAGAGCAGGGTAAAAATGGCAGCGAGCATTGATGTCTCAGTGGTTTTATTCTACCTGAGAGGTTCTGCCTCCTTGAGGTGCTGGTCATGGGATGATGCTGGCTTTTAGCCAATTGAGTGTCAGAGGTCAAAGGAGAGTGGGAGGGGCCAGGAGCAGAGCAGGGGTTTCTGGGGAGACCCCAGGGATTAAGTTAACACCAGAAGATACAATCTCCATGCTGGATCTTAGAGGGAGACTTTAGCTGGCTTAATCTTGGCTCAAAGGCCCCGCTTTTACGACCCATTGTGTGTGGATCCTACAACATGGTTAGTTCTGTAGGGACTCTTGCCCAACAGTCCCCCTTTTGGTCTGGAGAGTGGGCTGTGACCCCGGTCTCCAGGGCAAACTATGGTCGAGAGTCCAGTGATAATCCATGAGAGGTAATCCTTGAGTGGAGTTGAAGCATTGAAAGTTAGTTCATTATGAGGCAGAGAGGCATAAATGTCTTCGAGGCATGAGTTTAACAGAGAGAGGTAATTGTCTGGGCAGACAGGCTAACTAACATATATTCTAAAACACGGCACACATTTTCAATTTCACATAATGCTTATCAGCAGTTATTGTTAAAATACCAAATGAATTTCGGTGAAGAGTGAAATGAAAGAAAAGTGGAAACACAAACAGAAGAAAATGTTTGAGTAGGTGCTGGTGTTTTGAGGTAAACATGTGTTATCCTGTCAAACCAAAACATTTAGAACGGAAAGTCACGTTCTGTTGTTCGCTAATCTGTGAATTTATGATAAATCCTATTTCTAGGTTTTCAGATCTACAGATATTGGAATTTCACTGCCAAGACTGAATTGCCAAGTGTACCCGTGAGGGCTGCACAACCGTAGTGGTAACGACTTCAAAATCCTCAACGAGGTCTAAGGAGGTTCACTACCTGAACTATGTTATACAATTTACTGACAGAGGGTCTAAAGCATGCAGCTACTGATGGAGTGAGTGGTTTGAGCGGTTTTTGTTTTAAAATTGGGATTTCTTCCCCCCCTTTTCAGATGTGGAGGTGAGAGGGGGTTTCTGGCAGCGCCTTGGTCCTTCCCCGTCATTGAAGTCATCTTTGGGAGTGGAGAAGGAGGGCGTCTGCTCCTTGTTTCGCCAACGGGGTTCAGTGTCTGGTCTCTCAGTGGAGCCTGGAGGAACACGTGGCACAATGTCTTCTCATTGCTTCATCCACACATCTCCGCATTTACTCCTCTGTCCCAGGATGCATCCCATGTGTTGGATTTCGGTCACCACATCTATACTCCTGGTACTGATAGGGTTTCCGTCTGTTCCAGCCCCTGCTTCTCTGTTGAGAGGGATTCAGGTGCTGAGGTCGAAACTGTTTGTGGGGCTGGTTGAAATCCTCACCCCATTGGTTTTGTGGGGCGCCCTGCTGGAAGGGTCGCTGTTCCTGGTTCTCTTTGCTGGGGTTCATCTTGGCGTGGGGAAAGTTGTCATCTTCCAGCGCCGGGTCCACATTTAGTTGGATTTGAACTGCCAGAACCACGGTGTCGTCTTCGTTGAACCCTCGGTTGTCTGGGTCGAAGCGATAAATGTCTTTTTTTTTTTAAGGGGCTCTAGCTGCCGGGTGCAGATTTCCTCTCTTTGAGGGGGTGCTGAGTCATCAGGGTCTTCTGACTCGTGTGTGCCACAGTGTTCATCTTTGTGGCCACCATCTCTTGCACCGGGAGTGGAGGACCATCCAGGACGCGACCGTGAGTCATGGTGCGCCCCTGCCTGAGTGGCAGACTGGGAATCTCCTTCAGCCCTCCAGGACGGATTCCTTCCGTCGTTGTGGTGTGGATCAGCATGGCTCCATGCAGGACGTGTTCCTTCTGGCTGGAGTGGATGCTGTGTGTCCGCTGGAAAGGCATTTGGAGTGCCTCATAGCGGTCCCAGGTCACTGCACGTCTAGGGGTTGAGTCCAGCCCCCCCCCCCTTTTGTGTCGAGGGGGTTGGAGCGGTCGACTGCTGGGTGTGTCTGGCTCTCCAGAGCAAAGCTTCCTCTGCATGAGGGTTGCGTAGCTGTGCTCGCAGCTTTTCTCCCAGTGTCTCTGTTCCGCTGGAAATGACGTCAGCTCCTGGCCCTGTCATCAGGGATATCAGCTCGAGGGGGGGGCAGCTCTGTTTGACTGTGCCCCCCTTTCTGCTGACCTTTGACCTTCGCGTGCAGAGTTTCGTGCTCCTGCACCGCCTGGTCCTGTTCTGTGCGGGTCTCGATGATATGCCGCAGGTGGGAGTTTTTCTCCTGCTCCGCTCGACATGCTGCTTGCATGGCCTGGAGCTCCTTCGCATGTTCTTGGGCCTGCAGCTCGGCTCTCTGCTGGTAGAGGAGTGTCAGTTGACCCAGAGCATGGGGTATTTTTGGATGCGGGCCAGTGGGGTTGATCAGGTGAATGGACAGTTCTTTAATCTTATGATCGCAGGTACTTAAATCATACTCACTCAACTCACTCACCGCATCATTAGAAAAATTTATCAGACTGCTACAGTCTCTTATAGGACGTCTGGTCCTGAGGGAGCAGTTGCCACATGGTGTTACATGCTACTCATCTTCTGAGTGCGAAAAGGCACCTGGTGGACTGCTCACGCCTGCTTAGAAAAAGTGGGTAAAACACTTAATTAAAACTACACAACAAGATGCAGAGGTGCGCTTCACCCTGTGTCTATGTAGTGTCACTGAAGGATAGCTCGATGGCTCAATCCTTAAGACCTAGTTGGTTAACCAACAAGTCTCAACAAAACTAGTCTCTCAAATCTAGTTTGTTTCCTTAAAATTAAAAAACATGCAGAAAATCTCCTATAAAAATTACAAACTACTGAAACGCAGTTAGCAACCAACCATAATTACACAAAAGTCTGTTTTAGCAAAGGGAATTAAGAATAAAGAAAATTCAAAGAGAAATTACTTCTAAACCTATTTCTCTCTTCAAAAATTAATCATAATTATTGTGCATTGAAATGACACAACCACTGATATGCTATAAGCAACCAATCACGTATACACAAGGCACTAGTATACCTGCTTGGGACAGGTGCAACGGGATTAAAAAAAAACTTTCTAAGAGAAATTAATTTCCAAAATTATCTTTCTTTTTCTTAAAATTATTTATGATTATTGTGCATCGAGAACACAAACACCGCTTGCAATCTGCAGCCAACCATGGATACACCAGGCACTGGTATACCGGTTTGCTAAAGGTTCAAATGTATTAAAAATAAAACTTTGCAAAGAAGAAATTTCGAAAATTTCTTTCTTCTTTAACAACGAATCATGATCAATTCAAAATGAGAGGGGAAAAAAATGAATTTTTCAAAAAAAAAAAAAAAAAAAATGTTTTTATTTCTGGGGAAAATGAATCTGGATTATTGTACACAGTATTATGATACAGCTGGAGTTAGATTGCCTCACACGGGGCACCATTTATGTTGTGCAATAGTAGGAGTAGAATTGACGTTGGCTTATTATTAATAATCATGAAATATGATTATTAAATTAACAATTATTTATTAAAAATAATCAAAAATGATAAAGCTATTAATTAAGAACAGTAACACATTTAATTAGAAATGATACGGTTATCCATTAATAATAGTTAAAATAATTAATGAAAACAATAAAATTATCAATTAAGAATAATACAAATCTGTAATCATTGCTTATTGTCGCGGGGCACCACCCTGGTTACAGGGACCAACAATTCAATCTTTAAATATCAGTCTCATAATGATAAATGTCAAATCAATAATCTCAATATTTAATATTAATAATTATTTAATTAACAGTGAAGGCTTCTAAGTTCGAGCACAGGCAATCATAATCCAGCTGCAATCACATACATATGCACAAATAATCACAGACTGCAGATACTTTAATTACAAAAGCATTTATTAAAAAGGGGAAATAAAGTTAGTGTTATTTAATGTTTCATCATTTTAACAAACTCCGATATTTCAAAGATAAACACAGCAGCAGCACTTATCACAAGTCAGAAAGTACATGTAAAACCGGCGGTCTACCTATGTATGTCTGTCATGGTATGCGTGTGTGTCTGTGTCAAAGTGTCTCTCTGTGTGTGTGTCTATGTGGGTGCATGTGAAATACAGTTAGTGTTATTTAATGATTCATCATTTTAACAAACTCCCATATTTCAAAGATAACAACAGCAGCCGCTTATCACAATTTAGAAAACACATGTATTCATCTATGTGTATCTGTGTGTGTGTATCTGTCTGTGTCTATCAATGTGTCTCTGTGTCTTTGTGTGTGAGAGAGAGAGAGAGAGAGAGAGAGAGAGAGAGAGAGAAAAAGAAGGGGGGCGTGGCGATGACGAAGTCACGTCACATCTAAGATGGCGGCCGATCATGATTCGTGGAACCAAGGCCTAAAAACTCTCAAAATGGCGAATTGACTACAAAACAAGATGGCAGAGCCGTTATGAATTTAGAGCCAGAATGGGAGGAGAGTGAGAGAGGAGGCGTGGCAATAATAGACTCAAAATGGTGGTTTAACTTGCGTTCTTCAAAATGGAGTCTATGTTAATGACACCATGTGGCCGGAGCTCACACTGGTGGTCACATGAATTACACAAAGGGATTTTCAGACAAAGAGAATTCTTTGTCTCTGCTTTGGCGTTCGGCCGCATGGCTTCCAGATGTGTCCAGCCTCTCTGAATATAGATTTAACTATGATACATGAACTGTATTCTAAATACAGATCGGATGTGTGTATAGGTCGGTTTAGAAGGAGAGAGAGAGAGAGAGAATACAAGGAGAGAGCAAAGCTCTCTAAAAGCACCGTCAGAGACAAGTTACATTTACTTTACCACTCAGCACCCAAGTGGCGTTGTGTGCTGAGGTTTGACCGGTAAAGTATCTTCAACGTTGTTCAAACGGTCACAATGAGCTGGAGACGCTGCTCACGGCGCTTAAAAACTATGGCACAAGGCCGTAACCGGAAACCGGAAGTGGCGAATCGCCGCTAAAACACTAGAGACTCTGCGGTCTCATACAAAACAAATACATTCAAGTATTAAAACAATACGCTACGTATTAGATTAACATCTGCCCAGACAATAAAGCCTCTTACTGTGACCTTCACGGTGTTGCATGCGCGTGTCGCGCGGATATTTCGGAAGTCCAGTGAATAATCGTGGCCGCTCAAGCTCTGTTGCGCTGGTTCCTCTGTCGCAGCGGCGTCGGCCGGGCCGAATAGGAGTAGATTCGTCTTGCTCCTCAACGGGATGAACATCGTCCTTCTTCAGGGATGTGGAGGTCGTGCTCCTCAGCGGAATGAATCTCGCGCTTCTGCAGGGGACGGCTGTGGAAGCCGTTTGTAGATTGTTGGGAAAAGAAAGTAAAGTCCGTGGGGAAAGTGAAACAGTCTGAGATTGTTCCGCGTGCAATTTCCTGTTTGGTCTTTTCAAGTTAAAACAGCAAAGTCCTTTTGAAAATAAAAACGTCGACTGAGATAAAAGACAATGAAAGAAATGAAAGAAAATAACTCTGGTTGCCCCCTTTAGCAACTAAATCATCTGGAAAGACCCGGAGGGGTCTGTTGACGTCTTCAGAGCAGGGTAAAAAATGGCTGATAAACTAGAAGTTAAGGTTACCCCCTTTTGCAACTAAAACAGCTGGGAGGCCCCGAAGGGGCCTCATGATGTCTTCAGAGCAGGGTAAAAATGGTTGATAAACTAAAAGTTAAGGTTACCCCCTTTAGCAACTAAAACAGCTGGGAGGCCCCGAAGGGGCCCCGTGGTGTCTTCAGAGCAGGGTAAAAATGGCTGATAAACTAAAAGTTAAGGTTACCCCCTTTAGCAACTAAAACAGCTGGGAGGCCCCGAAGGGGCCCCGTGGTGTCTTCAGAGCAGGGTAAAAATGGCAGCGAGCATTGATGTCTCAGTGGTTTTATTCTACCTGAGAGGTTCTGCCTCCTTGAGGTGCTGGTCATGGGATGATGCTGGCTTTTAGCCAATTGAGTGTCAGAGGTCAAAGGAGAGTGGGAGGGGCCAGGAGCAGAGCAGGGGTTTCTGGGGAGACCCCAGGGATTAAGTTAACACCAGAAGATACAATCTCCATGCTGGATCTTAGAGGGAGACTTTAGCTGGCTTAATCTTGGCTCAAAGGCCCCGCTTTTACGACCCATTGTGTGTGGATCCTACAACATGGTTAGTTCTGTAGGGACTCTTGCCCAACAACGTATTCATATACACATATATATATATATATTATGACTCTTTTGGTTTGTTCGATATATGACGCAATTTTTGAACCAGTCTACTATCAGTCACAATGAGCTTCAAGTTTGCTTCCTCTTCTTAAGCTCTCCGTGCTGAAGAATGCAGCCAAGTTATTCTGGCAAGACGTGGAAAACTCTACCCACCAGAAGGGGGCAGTTTGTCTCTGTCCTGCGTGGTCCAGCACTGTGGAGACACCTGGACAGGGAGCTGGATATGGAGAAATTCTACACATGGAAAGTTCAGCAGCATCAAAAACTCAGATAGACGTCAATTGACCAATGTTACACTCTCTACAAATCGAACCCGCTTAGATTTGAATTTCCTGACAGTCAGCCAATCAGATGAAGGTTCCTACGGATGCAAGGTGATGTGGGGTCAAGGTGACACTGATCTGGGAAATCTGATGTATGTGAACATCACAGCAGGTATGTAGAATCATATATGTTGGGTTAAATGTGTATAATTTTGAATCTAATTCCATTCGTGCTCATTTCATTTCTTTCACCGTGCAGCTGCCCCCTCTCACAGGAACTTGTTGCACAGGATTTTGGTCTGTGCCAGTGCTTCTCTTTGTCTTCCCATCATTCTCGGATTAGCTCGCTGCCTGGGTTCAGGGGTCAAGCCTCAGCCGCTTCCTAGGACATGGTCCACACATGTAGCCGTGTACAGAGACAGACCACACCCGCCTCCACCACTGCAGAAACATGGCTCTCACTCACTCAGTGGTATCTCTATTCTCACTTTCATAGCATGTTACAGTAAAATAAAAAAGTACTGAATATGGTTTCTTCACTAGTGTCTATGTTTTTCTATTTTACAGCTCCCCACAGGTCCCAGCAGAAAACTGAGGTGAACTAATACTCTATGTTAAGACAATATTAGCAAGATGCACAACATTGTTTGTTTTCATTGGTGAGGCTTGAATATGTCTTTCAATTATTGCATATGTTTTTTTCCATGGAATACTTTTCAGGTGGTGTATGCAGACATTTCCGAGGATCTACTGAGGCAACAGAGAGCCGTCAGAGAGCGCCCCCTGGAGCAAACTGTGTACTCAAGTGTCAAATTCTCCTGACTGCAGACAAAGTTTTATTTGGGGGATAAATTAAATGACTCGATCCTTGATATTGTCAGGAAACGTTTGATGTGGACCTTCAGAGACTTTAAGCTTCTGATTTATGCATGTCCTGATACCTTTTGACTAGTCATCATTTTAAAGCTTTAAAGCAAAACTACTTAACTTTTACTAAAGAACAGCACCATCTGTAGTCAAATGTGGTGACTAATTACATCGGCCGGAGAGATTAAGTGGTTTTCACTTGGAGGAACAAACAAAGCCTATCAGTCATTTGACCGGAGCTCTAACTGCATCGTCTCACTCACTGAACTGAAACAACTGAATGTTGGATATTACCCATGATCTGAGCTGCCGCTGTAAGTAATTCACCAACTTCTTCATATTTTTAAAGTTTCCTTGCTGAATATTGGAGATAAACTCTGTTTTTTAATAATGTCCAAGTCTACAGTTTGGTAGAACATGCTGGACCTAATTCTGAATTAACTTCGACAATCAGTTAGACAGACACACACAAACCAAAGTTACAGAGGAAGTACAGGTGTGCTGGGTGAGTCGTCAGTCAACCATCAAACTCATTTTTAAGCTTCCATTTCCTTATATTTTCAACCTGTGTTTTGTATAATATCGTTAAAGTAGAGGATTGCCGGAACCAGGTTATGTTTTAATAGCAGGATTACACAAATACTACTGAACCGATTTTGGTGAACTTTGGTGGAAGGGTGATATATGGGCCCAGGATAAAAAAAACAACAAACAGATTAGATTAAATGGGTTGATACAGGACTCACAGGCATTTGTGAAATTGTTTTTTCGTTAATTTAATGCTGATAACTTAATGAAAATGTATGAAACTTGTTTGTTCGTTAATTTATTTATTAGCGGAATCAAACAAAACAGATTTGCAATAGACTTGTTGCAGAGATGGGAAGGACAAGAAACCATTGTTTAACATGCATTCATGCATTTCTTAAACTGTGTTATTAAAAATAAATCCTTCAGACTACTTACTTTATACTTTTATTGCAGGAGGTATTCGCTCTATTGGGTACCATTCTAGTTTTGTAATATATTGAAAAGATTCTCCTGCCTACACTGTGATGGGGATGTAGTGACGATGTAGTTTATCATGAAGATCAAAGGAATGCCAGAAGGTGTTGCAGGGAGAAAGAACTTCAATTTTGGTTGTACATATTCACAAATTTATTTTAAATTTGTTATTAAATGTGACCACAACAACATTAAATGCAGGTCCAGTATGTGTTCATGTTTATTAAATATTCAAGTTAAGCATAATTACCCCTGAATTCAGTTTTAGGCTCATGAATGTTGTGTGAGATTGTAAAAGAAGGAAAAAAACACATATATGACACAAAATACAACATTTTATTTTAGAATAAATTCTCAATGGCACGTTACATAACCAAATATACATACATGTTTAGACATCTTTTAAATTAATAGATTTCCTTTTATTATTTTAACCTTATTAATAAGCGTACTCTGCACTTATATTTTTACAGGACATCAATGCAAAAAAAAATATTTTTAATAAATTAAGCCTATTTACAGAGAAAAGGCTGCAGGGGCATTTAGGCATTACCTGCTACAAACTAAATGACCAGACAGTTTCTGTTCCTGCTTCCTTCACTCGAGGTAATCAATGGTCTACACTAACTGATAAGCCTTCTGTGTCTATTGGTTTATTTAGTCATCACGTCAGCTTCCCCCCCACACATCTGAAAGGAGCAGCTTCCTTGAGAACAGCTTCCTGGCACGTTTTGCCTGAATTACAGTGGCTTTGTAATTTGGGAGACCTGAGCCTTCATCACCTTCTGTGTTTTAATGAGATAGAACTTCACAAACTTTTATCTCAGTTTTGTCACATAGGAAACACATTTAAGTCTCTCACAGCTTTTTCTTGATTTACACGCTCCAACTTCGTCCTGCGAGCTCCAGTATGTGCAGCTCCAAGCTAATCCTATGGTATAGTTGAGGATTAAAGTATACATATCGTCCCGTTGTGCTTCCAACTTGACTTTGCAATTTACTTCTGAAGGACAACTTACAAAAAATACAAGTGTAATTACAAAAAAAGCTCCAAATTCACATTCAGCATGTTTTGCCAAAATTGTTTCAAAGGTTAATTTGAACCTGAAGCATAATTTTCAAGTCATCCTCCTTCTCATCATCATCATCATCATCCTCAGTGCACATGCTGGGGAAACCTTAAAAACGTTGGAGACCTTCCTGTTCGTGAGTTACACCAAACATTAACACAGGTACAGCGAGCTATAGCAAGCTTCAATGAGAGATATCAGAAGGTGAAAGGATTTCAGTTAAGTGCAACGTCTGTTTTCAGCAAATATGGGCATCGATCGGTTAACCACTAGTCTGTGCTGTAACCAGTTGCAGAAGATTCTCGTCCTCTCACATGGTGAGAGAGAGAGAGAGAGAGAGAAGAAGAGAGAGCGTATCAGTGGTGAAAAGGGCTTTTGATAGATTGTAAGGCGCAGCTTTGGCTAAACAAAAGCTTATGGCATATAATGTGTTGGCAGTGTCTCTTATTGTACCTCGTGTGATCTCATGTCCACTAACCTAGCACTTCAGGTCAGGGATGTCAAGTTAACCTTACACACCCACATAGAGTCGCCGTCAAAGTATCGAGTCACTTTCAGCGGCGTTGTGTTTACAGCGCAGTAGACACAATGCAGCAGCTAGCAAGGTTAGAAAAGCTTTTTTTTTGTTTTAAATGTAAGATGTTCCCTACAAAAGCATTTTTATATGCAAAGAAGAAGTTCAGATCCTATAGAGGAGATTAAGACTCCCAGTGTTGCCACCTCCAATGCTATGCTACTGTGAGACTACATTTAAAATACGTTTTCAATTTAAAACAATCGCTGTTCACATGAGCGTTTTAGCTCTGTATCATTTTTGTCTGATCGGGCCCTAACTTGCCTGAAGGCGCATTACGCTTATTGAAAATGTATGTTGCCAGTCACGGACCATGTGCATTTGCAAGCCGAATAGTCCGAGATTGCTTGAATGATATCTTGTCTCCTACACATGATAGCAGTTGTATCATTGCAAAATGCAGAATTTAACTGCACAACAGCTGTTTGCAAGGGTCAGCAACATATTTAATGATCTATGTTGTGTTATTCACTGGTAGCTGTGGCTTCTGCCATTTTCTGTCTAACAGAAGAGTGTAATTTGATAGGAGCCTGATGATCAGTGAAAGCTACATTAGAAAAGACACAAAAGACTGAATCTGCAAGTGTGAGTGTCTACGTCATGGTTTCTAAACATCCCCATTTCTGTCAAGGCCAAAGCGCAGCCCCGGAGTTTTAAAACTGAAACCGGGTCAGCAGCGTTTTCTGTATTTGAAAACTCTCTGGACACCAGACTTATCTGTAGCAGAGATGATGCAGTTTCAAATGAAAACGTAGTGGCAATGTAGCCTGAGTGTTTGGTTGTGTGTGTGCAGTGTGTGTGTGTGTGTGTGTGTGTGTGTGTGTGCAGTGTGCCGTGTGTTTATGCTGTGTGGCAAAAGAGGAACTGAAGCCAGAAGTACCATTCGAGGCCAAAGGCAAAAGCAACATCTTGTTGAGACATCCTCTCAACCTCTGAGCAGTTCACTGGATACAGAGTAACAGTTCGGCCATAACGTCTCACGTTCAGATCTCTGTATCTTTCTATCAAATAAGATGATTGAGAAGAAGCTGAGGCACAGTGGAGCTCAGCCTACGCTCACAGTATTACAGCCATGCCGGGACTTTTAAGACGAGGGGAGCGAATAGGAACTAAGATACACCGACTTGTAACATCGACTAATTTCAGTAGCTAAAATTGGGTGAAAAATAAATCAGCTGTTCCTCCTCCCTGTACACTCACAGTATTGTTGCATTTGGGAGTAATGTCAGATTATCCTTGGCTTTAGGCATCTACAGTGATTATGTTGTTGCGGTGGTGATTTCTACAATTTTCTAGAAAATGATTATTATTATTTTTGCAGCTCCATCAGCCTGTGTTGTCCCTTTGTTGTGCAAGTCTGTTTGTTTCCGTTCCGCGATGCTACTCGGACTGAAAGAGAGAAGAGAGAAGAGAGAGGCCAGTTAGAGGAGAGTGTTGGCTGACAGCAGGAATCTATCAATCTTGGCTCATTAGTCAACACCAGCTCCACTGTTTCATGATCCAAAAGATAATGAGATGTTTGTGAGTGTATCCCAACATGCTTCACTAATGCTGCCCATGTATATGTCAAGTTTCAGCCGGCTCCGGTTTAAAAGCAACACTCGATGAAAGGAAACACACACGAGAATATTATTAATTGAGAATATTATAGGCTGATCTGACAAACTTCAAATTTAAGACTTACAGCTGTAGATGAGTGGCTCATTTTGTCAAAGCGGAACTTCAAGTTTGACCTCGGTGACGTCTTGTTTTTTCCATCAGCTGCAGCTAGAAGAAGGAAATGCACAGGAAAGGAAGTAAGTGCTCATCAGAGATAACAAAAAAGTCATATTTGTTAAGATGCTCTGTGTGCCTGTGTGACAAATTGAAGATTTACCTGTTGGACTGCGGCACATGATGACAGGGGTGCCTGATCCCTGGCTGTCGACACTGAGAGAGGGGCTGAAAGCAGAGGAGGCAGCTGTCGAGGGGTGACTACCCTGGGGGGAGGGAACACAGTTTTAACCCAGAGGAAGAGGTGGGGGAGGAAAAGAACTGTAGAGGCTCAGTGAATATTTATGTTGGAGTCTGCATTGACCTCTCATAGAGTCCAAGTGTAAGTTGAGAGGAAACAGTATCGTATTGATATACCTTTTTGTTTCTTAAAAAAAAAATGTTCAAAATTGTTTTCATGGATGTACAACCAGTATTACATTTGAACAGTAAATCATTAAGATTAAATACTGTATTTTTGGGGACAAAGTGATTGGAGAACCATTAAGAGCTGCACGAACAGAATGTTCTTTACAATAACCGTCCACATTGTGATGCCGCGCATTTGCATATGTCTGTATGTGACATCAGGAGATGAAAGTGTTACCACAGTTGTGACATTTCTCTCCTGAAACCAGAAAAATATTAAAAGGCGCAACTTCACTACCTGATTAATATGAAGTTTCATGAAAAAGTTTCACGTGGTTTGTTGTGAGGTCATCATTCTGACTTCAGTTCTTAAAAGTCAACATGTTGAAAAAATGTGTTGCTTTAATGTGTCTCCTTCCAATAATTACATTATAACGAGGAGCAAAGAAAAAGGATCATGAGTGACAGACACATAAATAATCTAAAACATATATGTATCATCTTCAGCTAAAAAGTTAGGTGCTTGTGAGAGAGGAAGTTTGCAGTTTGCAAGTGACAATAGTGAAACCTTTGAGAAATTCACATTTAAGGCTTCTATTTCCAGGTGATTGTCAAATTATTATTATTGTATAAAAAGATTGTTTTTTTTTAAGTGATGACATCAGCAACTTGGCAACTCATGTCCCAAACGCTTTGCAGACTGTCCAATTTGTTGTTCGGACTCGAGGTTACGTTCACATACATTTTCGGGAACTCATGTGAACACACAAAGCGAGATGAGAGTCACATCAATCTTCTCCTCTCAATGGCAAAGACTCAATAACCATATGTCCCAAAATGTTCCTTTTAATCCATCAAATTTTAAAGAGGGCTTTTATGATGACAGAATGAATTATTGATGTCTTTGTAAAACGCCATACATTTCCTTTTAAGTAATCAATTTTCCCCTTCTGCCTCTGCAGTAATGATGAGTCTGACAACCTAACGACACACTGTGGGTCCGTGAACGCAGTTCCAAAGTTAAACGCTGAGAGTGGGAGATGCATTTCTCACAGAGGATAGAACCACGCGGACAAGCGGCGTCATCCGATGCACAGCGAGTGATATGAGCTGTAATCGATAAAATCAATGTGCTGACATTCAACATTCTCTATTAGACAGCTCTAATTACAGACCATTTCAACTGTGCAAGCTCCGACACGGCCAACAACTTCACTCTTGTTTAAGAACGTGTCACCAGTGTACTCTCTCCGCTTCCAGCCAATCACACCCAATGAAGACCGGCTCACTAAAATGTGCACAACAACTCACTGTGTCCAATTCCTCCAGAGTCTCTGTTTCTCCTGTGGTGCTGCTGAAGCTGCTGGTGCTGGATGAAGAGCGAGATATGTTGGGCCTGCCGCCGCTGCACTCCTTCAGCTTGATGAAGGGCCTGCGGAGGGAAAAGAGACTTTAGCTGTAAGACATGCAATGAACTCCAGGTAATCTCCAGACAGGGGGCTTTGAGTGAGAGTGGAAATGTCAGAGCCAGAGGCTCCGGACTCTCTGCGGAGTTTCTCCTGTCGGCTACCCAGTAAAAAATCTGGAGAATGTCCGAATGAGTGGATGTGAGAACACAGCAGGAGATCCTCCGTGAGTGAGTGGGTGAGTTGATGTTTCTAACACGTTACAAACAGGAAAATAAAACAAAAATAATCAAAATGATCTCAGGATGAAAAAGTCGAGCAACACCTGCAGAAGACAAGGATGAAGATGTCTTTAGGATCCTTCAGGTGTTACATGTTTCCTCAGTCTGCTGCTCCGCCCCTCACCTAAACGCTCCAGAGATTTCTGTGTTGTCTGTGCGGAGAATCTCCTGCTGCGTCGTTCATGTGTGAAAGGTAAACTCTGGAGAAAGGCCAGACTAAATTGTGCGGACATCCTCCAGAGGTCATGTCTGAAAACAGCTTTTGACAGGAGGACTAGGGATGAAGCATGGGTTTCTACTGATGAGATTCACTGGGTATCACCGTCTGTGCCGAGCCCATTTGAAAACAGCTGAGAAAAAGAAACTTGACTGAGTTTAGCTTTTGCTGTCCTCCTCCTGAGACTTTCAAAGACGTCTGAAATGGCCTCCATGAGAAAAACTGTAATCTTTGGCCTCACCTCTCTTTGTTGGGGCATATCTCAGGAGAGCTGGGATTGGATGACGTCTCTGACCTCACTTCTTGGGACAGCGGGCAAAACTCTGCAGGCTTTTGATCACTGAAGATAAACAGGAAACATGTCAAAGCGATAACAACATCAAGACTTTCTGGGCTGCAGGAAGAAGAACACCTTTGGTCACTCTCTTGTTATCATGATACTGAGCAGACTGACCCGCGTGCATGTTTGTCCGAGGGGGTTTCTGTGCTGGAGTGCAGACGAGGGAAGAGGCCTGAGCGCCGTTTCACCGGGCTCTTCAGTGGAGACTTGCCAGACAACACCGGAGGCTGAAGATCACAAGTTAAAGACTGAGGAACAGGGACAAATGCTGACCTCTTTAAATATTACTGACGTTCCAGTCTGTACATAGAGTTAATGTTGGGTATGATCATTCCTCCTATCCACACAGATAGTGAGTAAATTACTTCCAAACACAACTCTGATGTAAGAGATAGATAAGAGACAAAATCTTTGTTCTGTGCCAAGTTGCATTCAAAATACAGCCGCAGCTATGATATAATCTAAATCAAGCATTGTCAAATATTTTTTTTAATACATTTTGCTCCTAAAAGAAATGAGAATTTAATAAAAGTTAATTTCAATGTAATTCAATGTGCTGTAGGCTTCAAGGAAACAAAACATAAATTACATTAGTTGGGTATTTGAAGAAAAGGCATAGTTCTCTAGTACTTCATATTTCTCATGCTTCTCTCCTTCCTCTCTTCCCCTCCTTTACTCACAGTGAAAGTGCTCTTTGTGCATTCGCTGGTGCTCTGCGGCAGACCGCCGCCGCTCAGACTGGCTGGGACCCCGCCTCCTACCCCAGGGCTCCGATGGCGGTGAGACCCCACCATGGTCTCCATGGAGTGGCTCCTGACACGCATGGCTCTCTGGAACATGGAGAGGAAGCAGATAAGGAGTTGATGAGGGAAAGAGGCACATGGGTAAGGGGAAGTATACGTGGAATAACAGAGAGGAGAGAAGATGTGGATTCTTTAATTCATTTCTTATACAAATTGGAATAAGGAAGAAAGCTGCTGTTGCACAACGTCTCCACCAGAGAGCAATGTTCTCAAAGAAAATACATGAGCGTGTTGGAATGGATGGAGAGATGTACAAATCCTCAGGGTTGTAGTGACTTAATATTCACTTACTTCATTTTTGTCAACAGTTTTATAAAATTATAATATTTGATTATATGTAAATGTATATGTATGTATTTTCAAATCATTTAAATCGATTTCTCTATTGCAGATACATAATTAAAAGTAATTATTTTCTTTGATGAAGAGACACAAAATACCAAATAATTCTTTATTGATCAAATGGCAAGCCTCCATTGCATTTACAATAATGCAGACAGGTAATACACAATGACTGCCATGAGCGCAAGGAGCACAGCGCCCCCTGGCACTGACTGCAGAAAGTGCAAAGTAGCTGTCCACAATGCCTGTAAAGATTAAGAGAATGAAATTGTCACATTAGTCACACACACACAGACCAAAAAGACATGTGGTAATAGGCCTTTTAACATCGATTCCTTCTTAATTTGTCCACAAAACAGTTTGATGCCACAGTGATCGATGAGAACAAAGTGAGACAACAAAATGAGGCAAAATGGAAGAAAAAGAGACATTCATAAAGGGAGACGGACCATTTCACACACACACACACACGCCAAAATGCCCAGACACACTCGTATATTACCAAAGTCTTCAGAGAGGAAAGAGAAAAACAGCAGAGATGTCACTACCGGTGGTTTAAACCATTGAATTATCTTAAACGGTTTCAGATATGAACTCCGGATGATGAAATTTCAGTTACTTAAATTTGCTTAAAATATCAGAAAAGTCATCAACATGCCCACTTGCTCGCTTTGAATCATCTGGAGGTTATCATGTTGTATTCTCACATCTGCTCATTTGGCTCATTTTACGAGGGGGCTGGTCAGAGAAACTCTGGGGAATCTCCACAGTAACTGACTCTGATAGTTGCGTTCACACATACGGACCCTCCAGAGAAGGTCTGCAGGATCTCTAGAGTTCAGTGTATGTCTGAAAGCAGCTTGAGTTGAGCTAGAGGTGAGAAAACACGGCCACTTATACAAATATGGCACAGGCTCATGTTCACCTTGAAGGACTCCAGCAGACCCCCATGTCCCCCGTTCTCCAGCTTGTCCTCCTCTCCCGCCTGGCCCAGGCCCAGCGTGGCCTGGCTCTGCCTGTGCAGCTCATCGTGGAGGTTGTCCAGCAGCGCAGCTCGCGTTCGCCCCTGAAATCAATTCACAGATCCAGGAAAATGAAACCCGTGTGGGGCCTGATTGGGATGGCGATTATGGTTATGAGTTTGGATGAGGCCGGTTGGCGGCACACTGCTGTGGTGTTTGTTGTGGCCGAGTGAGTGTGCTTCACCTCTAGTTTGGCGAATTTGTCGGATTTGTAGCAGGCGTTTTCAGCATTTATCAGCTTTGTCAGCAGGAAGTCACGGAACTCAGGACCCTGGTGAGAGAGAATAAGAGAGAGAGGGAGGGAAAGAGAGAGAGAGAGAGAGAGAGAGAGAGAGAGAGAGAGAGAGAGAGAGAGAGAGAGAGAGAGAGAGAAAGAGAGAGGGGGGGTGGGGGTGGGGTTAGATGGGGAACTAGAGAAGTGGGGGTGGGTGCAGTGATGAGGAGAAGGTGACCTTTATCGACACAATACAGATCACAGCTCTGCAGCCTTATGACTGATCACCAGGATCACCATCAATGAATTAAATTTCCATCCGCCTCAAATCCTCTTTTTCTCACAATACGCTGCAGATCAACACTCTGCTGAGTATTCGAGTTATATTTATACCTCCAAATCATTTCACTCTTTCTGATGTAGCTGATCTCTTCATCCTCTTAACTTTTGTATGACATTACCTTTGTTATCTAATCTATATGTATTCTTTTATATTCTTATCCCTCATTTAGCTTCTTATCGTATCTTGTACTTTGTACCTGTCTGTCTATGTCTTTTTGTACAATCTTTTTTGCCCCAAGTGTAATAAAGTTGTTTGCATAGGGTCGAATGTCAAAACAATGTACCAAATTGTTTATTGGGTTTAGATGAGTAATGTTAAGTGATGGAGATGGTTCTCAGACTAGATGTTAAAACGTAGGTTTTAGAAGTATTAGACTGTCCAAAGTCAAAGTTCTGTAGAATGCTCAAAGTAGTAGGGTCAGGAACCTCAATTCCGTGACCATTCTCTGGCAAATATGTTTTGACGACTGATTTGAGATCTATACACCATTTATAAAAAATTTAGCCCCCATGTCCCTCACAAAAATGTCGGCATTTTTCGCCAGAGGGCCGAATCCAAAATGGCAGCGGCACTATCTTGTAAAAGTAACTTTTTTACCTGAGCACCTA
This sequence comes from Platichthys flesus, assembly GCF_949316205.1. NCBI lineage: Eukaryota > Metazoa > Chordata > Actinopteri > Pleuronectiformes > Pleuronectidae > Platichthys > Platichthys flesus. The sequence continues at coordinate 3,658,645 of NC_084948.1, read as the reverse complement.
GACTAATGTATGAGGACACTTTTTGTGGTACATTGACCATAAGGATTGTGATTCTGACATCATTTTGCCATTTAGACATCATCTTGACCCCGAAATCCAAGATTGCCACCATCTGGTAGAGCGAAAACGACATTTTTGATACACAAATTAACTTTTTAACCAGAGCACCTAGAATAATTTATGAAGACCCTTTTTGTGGTAAATTTACCATAAGGATTGTCATTCTGACATCATTTTGACCCAGAAGTCCAAGTTACACGAGGTCCTCTTTTAATATAATTTCATTGCGTGTGGTCACAGACAGGGTTTGGTTAGGTTCGCGAAGGTTCTTTTACACCCAAAACCTTCAATCATATAATAACTCACAAATTACTAACAAGCACTTATTTCCAGTCTTTCCAGTGTATGCGAAACAGCAAAGTGAATTGACAATTGACAATTGCAAACATGCCAGGCAGTCCATGTGTCCTTCAGTGAGGCAGGCTTTGCGATAAAGACACTGATTCAATTACCTCAATGGAGAGGTGGAAAAATCTTTAAAAAAAGGCCCTGTTATGGAAGGGTCTAGACAAATTTGGAGATGTTTATAGAACTGTTGATTGGGATAAAGGTCCCATCGGACAATGTGTTCATAACACATGTATACTGACCTTTTCCAACGCCCAAAAAAACTTGTTCATATACAGTCAGATTTAGCCCTATGGTTATCAAATTAGGGGTCAAGTCCCAAGTTCCAAGTTCTAATGGATGAATGAGTATTTTTACATTTATTTGCTGAAATGGGTCAAAAGGCTGCTGCTCTTTTAAAAACAAATAATTAAATCTTAAACATTGAATTGGATCTCAAAGTAAATTATATGTTTTTTTAATAAATTAATAATATCAGTTTCTAGCAACATAGTAAAAGCTGGCTGTCACCGGCGCTGAGGTATAAGCAGTCGAGCAGCAAGTCGTTTCTGAGATGGCCAAGTCTGAAGTCATCAGATTAATGACTCAAGTGAGACCACATCTATAGACTGAAGGCTGCCTCTCACCTTCTTGAAGACAGCTGGGTTCGGGAGAGGGGGTCCAAAAGGAGGCACGTCCTCCCTCGCTGTCACAGACACCTGTGCACATGAATAGATAAGTCGCACAGTATTAGTTCTGTCAAAGTCTCTTTACTTTTCGCAGTTATTACACAGCGCCTTGCAACAGAAATCCTGTCATTTCCTCACTTCTGTTTTCGTACCTTGTATGTTGTGTGCTCTGTACACGGATTCTCAACCTGCACCAGCACATAGGCATGCAGGAAGTTGGAGGCAATCATGTCTGGCACAAAAGGTGTGGGCTCTTCCTGGAAGACTGCGGCCACGATGTCATTTCCTATGTGCCTTTTCCTCTGGAGCTGAGGAGAAAATATTTATCAGAGTGTCAGCACGTTGCTCGAGAGCAAAATGTGTCTTCTAAGACACATAAACAAGTGTTTCTTATTAGTAGGATTTTAGCATCTTCACACCAAATAAAAGTGATTGATTTATAAAAGAGAATTAACATAATACATTTACATGGATAACACCTTCAGTGTAACGATAATGAATCCGGCATTAAAGTCTGGTACCTGCTGGACGTCTCCCTCGGTGAAGGGAAGCTTGGTTGACACGTGGAACATAATCTCTCTCTGTCTGAAGATGGTGAAAACAGATTCAGACCCCGTCTGTCCGTGGGACACATCCAGCCCACCGCGAAACCTGTCAGCACGTCAAAACACGCGTGTCATGCTCTCTGTGTGTCTCCAGCCTCCAGTAATTGCATTTGATTTTGTGGATTGTGAATGTCAGTTTCTTTACATGTTGTGCCAGTTTCACACAAACATGACATGTAGTAAAATATCAGCTACAATTTAAAGCTTGTCTTAAGCCTTTTTTAAATGTGAACTCTGGAAAACATTAATGGGTCCTCACAAACAAGAGAGATCGTCTGGAAGAAGGTAGGCGTCTTGGTAGAGACTGATGGAGGCAGGAAATGTTTTCTAAATTCTGCTGTGGAAATCAGGTGTTGGTTTTTTCCAGCACATTGAAACCAGCATTGACCCTAATCGACTGAAGCTCTTGAATCTCATTGTCCCTTCAACTTGATGAAATATCCATATCCAGGGTCCAAACCCTTAGGCTGAAAGCCAACAACAAAAGGAGACCCTGTGGATTTATTCACCATCAGTCTTTTTGGGAAATCTGTCTTCACATAGTAAGTGCTTCTGTGCTGGCCAGCTAAGTCTAGCTTATTAACCTTAGCATACAATGGCAAAAGAAAAGCTTTGTCTATCTCAACTAAGCTATTCCACTATCTGACAATTACAGTAATGGAAACAGCACTGCAGTATAAAACACACACATGTCATGAGAGGTGGCTGTGGCTCAGGGGGTAGAGCATGTCATCCACTAACCAGAGCGGTAGAGTCTGATCCCAGTCTACACTATTCCACATGCCAAAGTGTTCTTATGCAAGATACTGTTCATGAGTGATTCGCATAGATGTACTGTATGAATGGGTGTATGGAAGACTGTGCTGTTAATTGCTTTGAGTGGTCATCAAGGCTAGAAAAGCGATATATATATATATATATATATATATTTATATATATATTTATATAACCATTTACCATTTAAACTTAACAACTGAATAAAAACCCTGCAAGCAATTAATAGAGGTCTGATTAGTTATTTATTTACCGTGCAAGACTTTTTTCCTCGGATGTAGGTTTTCTGCCGCGATGCATCTAAAAGGATCTTTCTTTACATCCTTGTGCAACCTTTTCTCTGGGTCTCTCCATGTTCTTATCTCAACGAATCTTGCCATCTTTTGTTCACATTTATTGCACTTTGCGCTGCCTCTTTTCTCACATTCAATTCCATCCCACTCCTTTCTTACCCTTTAAAGTCCTGAAGATCAATGTTGTCGCCAAGGATACTGAGTAACTCCTTGAACGCTGGTGTCTCCTCGTTGTTCCCAAACAACTCTTCCTCTGACGTCTGAGAGAAGGGACACAGAATAGGTGAGAGAACAGAAAACAAGGGAAACTATACCAGAGATAAGATCAGATAGTATACCAGAGATAAACTGGAATATACTGACAACTCGTTCAATAAGATCGCTCACCTGCCCAAACTTCTGGTAGATGACTCCAAATTTGAAGGTGTTGTTCACCTCATGTTCGTCAAAAGCCACAATCAACTGGGATCCCTAAACATAAACAAAAACAATACCATCGCTCAGTCTTTATAGTCATACTCATCTCTTCAGCTTGTTGCAGGCTTTTTGCTTGCTGTAGTCCTTAGAAAAACATGTTTTCCTCCTCCCCCCTAAAACATCTCCAGGGCAGGTTTATTGGGCCCTTGTTACGTAAAAGCATGACATGTGACAAACTGTCACGGCCCCCAGCAAGGGCACTGATCCTGTCGCCGCCTCTTGCTGGCCGAGACACAGATGGCTTTTTCTTTCCTACCCTGAGGCACAGGCTGAGAGCATGCTCCATCACACTGCTCCACCAGGCGCACCGGAGGAGAAATGAGATCCATCGTATCTATGTAGGAAAGTGTACGATGTACATACTGGGCCGGGCAGACGTTAAAGAGGCAGGGGGCTGACAGGGGCTAAATTTAGATAATTATTCAGATTTAGAGTGAGAGGACGACAAGTTAATAAAGTATTTAAGTGAACATGGCATAAGTTCAGGCTCAAGTCTTAATGAAGGTTACAAAAAAGTTCTGGCAGATATTAGAAAATAAACTATTAAATTACACTGAGAGAGGAAAAGGAAACACATGCTATCATGATTGCAAATATAACTGTTCACAATGTGGGAGTTTAGTTAGAGACTGACCCGAGGGTAAAGGGCCGGGTTGAACTTCAGCCCTGTGGCATCTTCACACAGAAGCTGAAAGAAAAAAGAGACTTGTTGTAATTGACTGAACTATCCTTATACAGTATAAACACTGGAAACATATATATTCTACATATATTCTTACGATATGATTCAGACAGCGAGAGCTATTTCATGCCGTTGATTTAATGCTTAAGACAGAGTTCAGATAATTTACTGGTTAAAATACATTTGTTGTTGTCTAAAAGTCTGAATGATAACTTTCTATCCATGACTGGATAATTCAATCCCATGTCTAAACATCGGGCTCATAATTGCCTTTAATTACTGTTTGAAGTGTAAAAATGAAGCATGTACTTTTCTTCATTTAATTGTCATGTTTTACGCTTTCTTATCTGGAAATAAGTAATTTTAGGTATTCATAGACTGTATATAGAGATAGACGATGCATCTCCACTTCATCCCTTGATCCAAAAATGAAGCCAAAATATCCTGAATAACAACACTGCCATCCGGAGTATTTGTAACCATTGTGTGAAGTGTAGTGATGGGGGGATGGAACCACAGTAGCAAGCTGGTCCATGCAATCGACCAATCGAGAGTCAGTCTCATCTGTCAATCATTACGTTTCACCCCATTTTAGCAGCATCAAGTATCTAATTAGAACCATACATTTTAAGAATAAAATGAACATTTCAGTGTGAAAAGAACTTATTAAATTGTCAGAAATGATCTTTGAGAAACATTTATTTAACATTTACTTGACTTTCTAATTTGGTCCTCGTCCCATATGTTAACATGGAGGCGACAGAGTTTGTCACCTTTACTGCAGCTGGCCACCAGAGGGCGATAAAGGCTCTTTGGGAGCAATCATGGTAATTTGTGTGATTGCTGTCACTGGAAGACAATTCGAAATAAAAAACTAAATTAGCTGAATGGGAAAAACAATTACGACAGACATTGCCTGAGTTTGTCTTGTTTTACTGGAATGTTCAACTTTTAGAGTATGTGCGTTTGTTCTATTACATCTACTTCAGTGTTCAACTTTATTATTGTGTCTTGTGTTGGATTAGGGTTTTATGTGTTTAAAGACTAGTAAAAAATCCTTGAGTGCTGCTAGGAACTGATTAAAGTACGGGGTCAGCGTGTTGCTGTAATGATATCCTCCAATCTCCAGCTCCGATCTCTCAGTTCAGAGTGAGCCACGTATCAAGCTCTTAAAGTTTCCTTTATGTTTTGATGCTGCTGTGTGTCCATGGAAAATTGCCTTCCTTATAAAGTACTGTCTACAGTATGTACTTGCTGTGTTACCTTGGCAATCTGAGGCACACTGGGCAGCTGGTTGATGCCTGCTAAAGAGATCCTGTCATGGACTGATTTGGTCCTCGACCTGCAACAGGAAGCAGAGAATTGTTCTATTAAATTGACAACATTTAAATGACAGCTCTGTGTTTGTATTCCTCGACTAACCAGTGCACTTATTTACCAGACTCATAATGCCAAATGTGAAAGGATTCGCTGGAGATCTTCCTGAGATATTGGATTCACATGACAAAAAATTGTTTTATGAAGTCACACCAACTTTGACCAAAAATCCATTCAGTTCATCCTTGAGTCCAACTGAACATTTGAACCAAATTTAGTTCAGTCAGGTGCAGATATTGTGTTGACAAGAATGGAACGTATGAATGGAAGGATAACTCAAAAACACAATATCCCCTGCCACTGCATCGCCGGTGCGGAGGCATGAAAAGCAACAGCAAATGGCAGGCTGATTAATACCAAGTAGCCATATTACTATCATTCTCACTGTCGACTGTGAAAGAGGAGATCAGCCACGACCTGGCTACAGTCCCCTGCAGTGTTCACAATGGCTCAACAAAAAACTACTTCACTTCACTGTTGTTTCCTGCTCATGAAAATCTCACCAACTGTGGTAATGACAGGAAAGCTGTCCAATAAAACAGCACAACTCTGTCCCGAGTTAATCATGATAAAGAGCACAACAGTAATAACTACAATCCATCCTACTTTTGTGGCTCTGTGGATGGAGATGTCAGTCTGTTGGTTTATTGGTTACTGGTTTGGTCCACTTCCAGCAGGGATTCAGGGTCCCATGAGGATGATTCCTACTGACTCAAGTGATCTACTTACATTTACTTTAGTGCCACCATGAATATCATTTTTTGTATGTCTTTGACAGGAATGTCTGTCTGATGTAGTAGCATAAAGACTAATCCTGTCTCCATCAGTAAGATTGGATTCAGTGTCAATCATCAAATTAAGACACTACTACTCGCAGTGTGTTTCTGCAATTGTACCTGAGCATGATGCGTAGGAACTCCTGTCCCTCTGCCTCCTCGTGTTTCAGGGACATGATGAGGTTCCCTATGCTGCTGCCTGTGCAGTAGTAGTTCATGTGTTCCTGAACGTGTAGGAAAAGTACAAAAGGTGGCATGAGACAGCGATTTTAGTTGAAACACAACGTTAATCAAACATACGATGAATGTGACGGTGATAGACACACACTTACCTGGCCTAAGAAGTGTTTGCGGTAGGCACGGGCTGTGCTGTTACACTCCAGGCGGTAACTATGCCCCCCACCAGGGCTCATGCCATCTTCTCTGTCCTCCTCCTCACAGAAACTAGACTCCGAGGAGGAGGGGGTCCCTGCTTGTGCCTCCACATCCTCGATCCAGTAACCCCCAAACTGTGGTAGGATTACCTGGGGGTACGGACCACCCTTCTCCAGGATCTTGGGCAAAAAAAATGAAAAATTCAATAAAAGGTAGAGCTCTGAGGCATTCAAAGTCTTAGCTAAAGGCTTAATAATCACGACATAGAAGGTCATAATAATTAAAAAATGCTTTAAATGTTTTTATCTATTATTGGAAACACCTCGATAAAGGTTACAAATGAGAAAAGTGTTATGAGAGATGTGTGGGTGAGAGATGACTCACGGCTTCTATCCGTGGGTAGGGGATATAATCATCCTGTGTAAAAAGAAAAGGAGCACACGGTTAAAAATATAAATTAACCTCATCCACTTAACACTACAATGATGCAGTTGCAGGCTCAGCCACAAACACAAACACAGGAAAAAGAGAGTAACACAGCTTATGATGCCGAATGGACTCTGAGGTGATGATGCAACAGCCTGAAATGCAGAGTCATCGGCGAACGTCAATGAGGGTGTGTCATCCCTTCATGATCTCAGAACTGTTTTGATTCAGCAGCCCCTCGGGCTAAGAGCTCTAATGAGCCTGCAGTCCTCTGGCAGTCTGCTAGCATAGTGCAGCTCTGATGCGTGACCTCTAAATACTGCGGAGGCCCTGTCTGCGGCGCTACAGACGGCCAGACATTTACATTCTGCAGCAGCAGGGGTCAGGATACTGGCAGGCCGGAGAGGATCAATTGACGGTTGGGGGTCATTCAGTTTATAATCAAGACCATCGATTTTTCGTACTTTGAAAAACCTGAGAAATATCTGTATATAAGTGTTTATGGGGGTGTTCGGGAATCACTTGTAAGCAGACGGATGAGACAAAAGCATCAGCACAGCAAATTAGAGGTTAGGTGAAGTAGTGATGAGGGAAAACACGCAGAGACACTGGGAACATAATAACACAAACTGATGAGATCCACACAAGACATAAAAAAGCATGTGTGTCTGGTCACACCTTCCATTTTTTGGTCTCTTCAGCTTTAGGGATCTTATTAGTGTCCGAACGCAGCATGAGGACAGAGAAGCACAAGGGTCAAAAAGCTTTTTTCTTTTTTTTTCTTTGTGAAATTAAAAACTTGTAAAACATGACATGGCAGTTTTCAGATCATATCATCTCTTTAGTAAGATGATATATGAATGAGAAATACATGATAATACACACACAGACGTGCACATATACACACACATTGATGTACTTCTATCTTAGTGAGGAAGCTCATTAGCATAATGTATTACCTCGCCGTTCCTTTACCATCACAACTAAAAGCCTGAGCTTTGTGGTGCACATATTTTGGCACATCTAGATTACATGCTAAGTCAATGCAAAGACGCAATTAGACGGCTTCCCCCGGTGTTTCCACAACATGTACAATGCAGCAACTGTAGTGACCTCAGACAGTCATCACAGTCTCAGGGAAATACTCACCGGTTGTGTTTATTCATGAGATGAACCCTTACAAACACAAATTACCCTGCATGATCCTGTTCGGTGTGAACGCAGCATTACACTAAGCTTAACGTAAACCTAACTCTAACCCTGACCTGGCCCTAACACTAACCTTAACCCATAAAAGTAGGTCTTAACCCTCGAGCAGTCAATTGAAAAAGTGAAGACTGGTCAAAACATCCTCACTCAATTAGGTCTATGCTTATGGTCCTCACATAGAAAGAAGCACAAACACAAAAACACACACATATTTATGTAAATATAAAAGGCGAATCTGATAGAAAGAGAGTAAATTGGCCAATTCCAAATCCAGGCCTATTGGGACAGCTCGTCTACATGAGTGATCGCAGGATTGAGGACAAAAAACGTATTGAATGATAAACATACACACACACACACACTACCACCACCACTTCAATATTTTTATTTGTGAGTGTGTGCGTGTGTGTTTGTGAGTGTGTGCATGTGTGTTTGTGAGTGTTTGTGTGTGTGTGTGTGTGTGTGTGTGTGTGTGTGTGTGTGTGTGTGTGTGTGTGTGTGTGTGTGTGTGTGTGTGTGTGTGACTCTGACCATCACGCTGCAATGACTGGCTGCCACCCACAGGTCACACTCGTTCAGCCTGTATTTTCACACTCTTCTCATTTTAGCTTTCTGTGTCATTTAGGAGAAAACCCTGATTCAAAACTAAAGGATGACATTGACCTTATCCTAAGTTTTTCATGTTGTCTACAAATCTCATGAAAAAAAGCCGACACTGTGCTATTCCATCTCCTTCTCCATTTTCACTACACTCAGCCTAAAAAGAAACCAACACCTTGGTCCTGTAATTTTAGCAAGGCTTCCTCAAAAATTAGAATTTTCGGGACTATTTACATCGGCAGATTAATGTACTAGTGAGTATTTAGAGCAGCAGTATGGTAGATCTGACCTTATTTAACCTGAAGGAACATGTCAACCAGTGCAACATTAGATGTATTGATGTATTCCAAAAGTTTTCTTTGATATAAGGTGAGGATGACGTTGTATCAGGCAGGAAGCTCAGGAAATAACCCTTGATGGGCTTCTGTCATTTATCAATCAAAACCGGAAGAGTCATTCAAACGTGGGGGCGGATTCATATTTGAACTGACATGACCTGTTGAATTTAAAATATATACAGTCTTGAAGTTCATAAGACAACCTTAAGTTGTTTACTTTAAGATCCATCATAGGTGGCTCGCTATCAGAATCGAGACAATGCGAATGGATGTGTTTTGTGTTCTACACTGTGGATGGCAAAATAACAAACAAAGGGATGGCGGACTTCGTGCAGGGCAGCTTCCTTAAGGTGGGCGAACACTGTGCAACTTTAGAGATTCAATTCTACCTCACATTGTTCATGTAAATTGAAGGGATTGAATGCCAAAGCTAAACATTTATGTGCTCACACTGTAACTCTCCCACTGTCGGAGAGTAAGATTCCCTTTATCTCTTTCTTTCTTGCTGCATTTTCTACTATTTAGTTTCGCCATTTCGTGCAGACATTCTGAGGAAAAGTGGGCTTAGTTTGAAGAATCAACTCATGACTGATGACGGCCGACCAAAATTTGCGACGTGCCAGAATTTAACCATAACATGCCTGTAGGCTGCATGACAAAAAATGTGCATTTCTCAGAGATCGGTTCAATAATGGAATCCAATTGCTTAATATCAACCCAACATCAATTCTTTTAATGGAGTTTACTGACAACACAAACATATTATTCTATTTAGCATTTGTAATAATAATAAATAGTTTACAACGTATTATGTATCTAACTACCTTAGTGTTTTACTATATTGTCAAATTATCTGTTTAATAACCAGCATCTAGTGATGGGTACCAGCAGGAGATATAAAATATATTGATAAACATTTAGTTTCAATTAATCATAGTGTATACTATTTAATAAAGGTATACATACATCTTTCTCAAAGTAAGGCATTTTCCTTAACTCTTTCCTCTCTGAGACAAATCACGTTCAGACCTAAACATATTGGACTCATTTCATTCCCTGCAATATTTCTAGAACCCAGACTGCCCACGACCTTAGGGGCCTGTGGCTGGAACAAAGTGGTTGCACAAAGAGACAGGCACAAACTATTCAGAAGAAGAAAAAAATCAATGTATTCCATACTGAGAGAGTGAGAAAAATAGTTATGTCAGTCCGCAGGCCACAGACTGAGTGACAGACGAAACCCAGCAGACCTGCGACAGTACCATCTCAGCATCTCCACGTCCTGTTCAAAGTTCTTCCCAGTTCAAATGCCTTTGCACAACAAGTTTGTATTTTTCGTCCAGAGTTGTCGTACGTTTAAAAATAAATGCGACCTCCTGTTGTGTCAATCACATTAACATTTCGAACTGAAACTTTCATTAAAGATTTTGGAACAGCTTGGATGTCAGAAGTGGTCTAGAGAGTTGTTCAAGCTGTTTGGGACAGTGGAATTAGAGACATTTGTTTCTTAGTTTAATATACGGCCTCAGTGCTGGTAGCGTATAGCCTGGATGCCAGACGAACTTAGCCCCGTCCACAACATTTTAGGTCGGGAAGTTCGGTCTGGAGTCGCTCCGTTGAGGAGAAATTATGCCCGACCGGGCCAATCAGATTGTCAGGGCGGGCTTTATACGATGATGGACAGCTGATCAACGGTAACGTAATCAACCACGTCATCAAAGTGCCCTTGGGTTGAATTCGTTTTTCAGTGTGTTTCCTGGTGCGATTAGCTCGCGTCAAGCGCAAAAAATAGACTCGACGCCGAAACGCTCGCTGCACGGCTTTGTGCCGGTGTGACCGGCACAAAGTTTTAACATGGGAGTGGATGGGAGCCAGCTGTAATTTAAGGCTTGGCGCTGCGCTTCAGCGTCCGGTGTGAACCCGGCGTTAGTAAATAACTTACAATGCGTTGCTTAGCATACGTCACATACTATGTTGCTCTGATTGGTTGTAGGTCTATCCAATTGAGCGAAGAGGAATTTTATTTCCTGGTCAGTTGAAACACGCCCCATAATCACAGCCCAATGGAGCGGTCTCAGACTCACATTCTGACTAGAATTGTGAGTCTGACAACGTCAGGCTAGGTAGCGTATCAAACCACAGATATATCCTGAAATGGACTACGAACCCAAAGTGATCCTTTCGCGTTAGTTCTTCAGAAGATTAAATTGACCTTGTTCCTGACAGCTTCAGACCTGACATCATCCTCACTGCTCAAATCCATTTGCCTTCCTGCTAATTTTTGGAACAAATAGATTAAAAAGCATCAGACTCGATGAGCAAGGTCTCTGTGGGTGCCGGTTTATGTTGGATGATAGATTAAAAAAAAACATATGAAACAATCACTGTGTAACAATATCCTGAAAGCATGGACATGCTGCTACTTGGCAATTATGCAATTATTGCTCAACACTAAAGAGGTTGAGTAGAAAGAGGGACATACAGATGGTGTCACGAGGAGGAGATGCAGGGAAAGTAGAGAAATAAGTGGGATTTACAAAAAAGTAAAGTAGAAAGTTTGAGAATCTCATACCTGCATTCTCTCCAGCATATCAAAGAACTCCGCAGACTGAAACAGAGAGAGGGGAAGATTTCAAAACTTGCAAAACAATGATGTACAAACGTCTACTGACACCAGACAGGACGTAGTTTAATTTACACCTCATAAAGAGTGTTTGGACGCTCCGTTTACAACCCCAGGCGTCTGAATTTAAAGGTCTTACACGGGCAACATAGGCTGGCGACTGTGTAGGACTCTCTTCGAACAGCTCTGTCTGGAGGGCAGGACAGAGCCGCACCCAACCCGGCGCTCACACCCACATGCACGCACACTCTTGATAAGCAGCCACTTCCTCAGAGAGCAACACACACCCACAAGTCAACACGACGCTCACACAGACACATGCATCCCCAGACGCATTCACACAGCCGGGCCTCCATCTTCCCCTCGCATAGAAGCTGTAAGGGTGATAATGGTCTACGTGCATTGTGTGTATGTGCTGCAGGTTAGGTGCACATATCACATATGAATGCAATGTGCATGGGTAGGCTTTTTTAAACTGTACAGGTATGCACTCATATGAAATAGATGTATTTTCTCATCATAAAATAAATTTCCATTTAACAGAAAGTCTGTCTGAGAGAAAGAAATTCACATAAGTTTTTCCGGTACAGAATCTACAAAGAACTGTTGTTTCCTTTTTCAATGCTGCTGTACAGTTCACAGAATATTACCAAAATAAGATTGAATGAACAAAATTCAACTATGACTTACTGTAAATCAATATGACAACTAATATCACGCACTATCTGACACTGCACCTGTCAGGGTGCTGCACACTAAGTAGCACCATAAAATAAAGATAGAGAAGAGGAACTGAGAAATAAATGCATCACCATCGAACCACAGCTCTTCAACCAGAGGGTGTGAAAGAGGTGTGGTGTTTTACAGCTGTTTCAATGACTCTATTCCAGCAGTAAAAAACTCTTAATGTCCACATTTTGACACAACCATTGTAATAAAAAAGAGCGCTTATTCTTTGCAATGGTTACCTGCACTTTGGTGGAAATCTGTCATCACCAACAGTACGACGCACACATGCACACACACACACATCAAAGAGATTTCCGGTTAGAACACATTTAACTAGTAAATATTAACATATTTTAAATTAACCGTGTGTGTGTCCTTGTATTTGTTACCTCTTCAAGAATTTTTCCGGTATGAACACTGACCTTGTCAGGACTACTAGACCATGGTCATGGTCAAGGTTAAGGGTTAATCTTTATAAACTCTTTCTGCATGTTGTGAATATTAACAACCTGCAGGTAAACATTCAGAGATGTGAACAAAAGAGGATTAACACTGACCAAAATACATCTGTTTTTTTAATTGGTCTCTATTTCTATGAAGATACCTACTAATAAACATCAGCTAAAATCTGGTATAACATAAAAAGATGTTTGGGTTTTGTGCGGAGAATTGTCAACATGTGTGACAGAAGAAACAGTACTCTTTAAATAGTGTACAGTGAACTGAAGATGGAGTCTTGTTCCAGACATCTGCTGTACACCAGAATCCCTAAATGATTGTCTGTCGCCCCCCGAGGCTAAATCGTTGTTAGACGAGATGGGCTAATGGATTGGTTAAAAGGTAAGATGTGAATTATAGTTACATTAAGGTGAAGGTCAGGTATAAGGTTTTGGTTTGGCTCCCCACAATGAATGGAAGTCAATGCAAAGTCCTAATAAGGATAGCTGTGCAAACCTGTGTGTGTGTGCATGTGATATGTTAAATGGAATTACATGAGATCAAAGGAACTAAAAGACGAAAAGCCGTATTTTACAGCCTTAGGTTCTTCCCTCTCTGATGAAGATATCATATAACGCCCTTACAGACTGTTGACCAGTAAAAAAAACACTGATGAAGCTGGTCCTCTGGCCGTGTTTGGGTGTGTTTGGGCTCCTGTGCTGCTGACACTGTGCTAAATCATCAGCTCCACTACACAGTGACCAGACCACAGCAAGGACAAGAGACGCCTGTGTTTCTCATTCTGCTAATTTCCTCCCTTATCTTTCTTAACCATCTCAGGATTTCTCGGCTGTTTTTGATTTCTTTATCTTTTCCCTCTCCTTCTCTCCACTGCGCTCTTTTTACTCTCAAAGTCTCTCTCCTTCTCTCCCTCTCTCTCTTGCCCAGCAACAACATCAGCATCTCTTATCTCCCATGGCAACCCTACCACAGACTGCAGGCAGATTAGATCAGCTGCTTCTCTGACTGACTGACACTCAGCGGCTGCAAGAATTCTTACATATTCATGTGGAGTCATGAACATATTCAGTCGCACGTCGACGGCAATGATCATTTCCTGACATCTTCAGGATAAAAGCATATTACATAAAAATATCCATCTAACTTATGATATGATTAAAATAAAACTCTAACACAGCTAAGGTGCTTTGTTTCTTTTCCCACGTTGAGCATCATGCTCTTGTTATAGCCTCAACAGTTCCTCCCTGTTTAGTTGAAAGCATTTCACTTCTGCTTGCAACATGTGAGAGCTTTGTTCAGACTAGCTGCACATCAGAGTTTGCTCTGTCCTCAAATGACTGCAGCGTGATCCACAGACACGTCTTTCCACGACAAGGTGGGGACAGATGTGCATTAAAATACAGTTACATAGCTCTGTAGGTTGAAAACTGGCTCATATATGCACCGACACACATCTGTATTTGATACCTGAGTCAAAACTGTTGTGGTGTGGCCCCTGGGTTATGAAATACTGTTGTGATATGCTGTAAACGTAGGAGTAAATCTGCTATGAATAAAAGATATAAACATGAAAGTTTAAGGGATGCGTCGTTTGTATAATTCAATCACAACACTGTAACTGCGGTTATTTAGCTGCACTGATGTCAGTTAGGTTATTAAAATCCTCTTAGCTTAGATTCATTTCAATTGCAGGATTTATATGCAGATAAACACACTTTTAAAGTTCATGACTTTTTATTTAAAATACAGACTCACCATAACAACAGCAGCTGCAACATCTGATCCGTCCATGTCTTCCTTCTATCTGTCCTACTTCTATTCTAACACCCGTCTACAATTACTAAAGAACTTCCCTCCCACTCACTTTACATCTCTATTTTGCTTTTAAACGTCTCAAGCTCAAACAGGAAAATCAAGTCAGGCGGCTAGCAACAAAACAAAAGCGGCCATTCCAGTGTGTATATGCCTACAAACTACACAAAGACAACACAAAATACACACAAACACACTCTGTAGGTCTGGGTTAACAGCTACCTAACAGTCTATAATCTGCTGTCTCAATGAAAGCGTCAATTTGACTGTTGACATTAAAATAGTGTGACTACAGAGTGCGTGCGCACACACACACACAAACACACACAGGCTGCATTACCTGTAATTAAATTGGAATATAGGACTTAACCCTTTCTATTTGTCTTCAGGAATGGAAATACTCAGTTCATGAATAAAGTCGAGCACTGGAGTGAGCATACTTTATAACTTTCCACCACTGCTAACTAATATGTTAAACATAAATTGAAGATAAAGATGGGCAACACTTCTCCACTTCCTCCCAATATCTTGAATATAAACAGCGCCATTATTTGAAGTTGTACCTTTAGAGATATCACAGCAGAGCAACCTTTTACATCTGGCATCAATTATGTGGTCCTATGCCTTGGAGTACGGCACAACGAAAAAAAAGCATATGAAGGAGAGTGGAGGCCTCTTGTCCCAAAGGACTATTCTTTAAAGTGTCCTTGATGTCCCGTGGGACTCCAGAGAGACGATACAAACGAGACGTGGCAGCTAGGTCCTGCAAATACATATGCTCCACCAATCGCGAGTCAACCTCAGCTGTCAATCTTGACGTTTCACAGCGTTTTTTATAGCATTCAATAATTAAACCCAATCTTATCGGAAAATAAGCAGTGAACTAAAACATCAATGTGATGAGCAGTGGAGCGGGGCTTGCAAACTAGTTCAGGCCGCAAACTTGAGCTGCCCCTCATCCACGAGCCTCTATAATATAAACGATGGTAGGGTTATTTTCTCTGGGGAAGTGATGAAGTCAGAAACTAGATGCCTAACTCTGTTTTGCTGCTGCAATAAAAGTTTCAAACACAAGGTTGTCTGACTGAACCTCCTTAAATAAAACATTTATGTAGACTTTTTAGTTTGGTCCATGTCCCATTCATTATTATGGAGGAGGCAGGATCTATAGCCTATACTGCAGCCAGCCACCAGATGGCGATAGCTTCCCTTTTGTGGAGCTGTTAATGTTTTCCATCTTAATATGGAAACTTTGATGTGTACACACAAGTGTTATGACCTCTGACCTTGAGATTACCTCTCCTAAAGAATAAAAGACCTCAAAGACTAAGGAGAACAACATTTCCTTACTTTAACTTTTTAAAGCATGTTCGGTTTGCTTAGATAAAGTCTTGAGCGTACTACAAACAGCTACATAGCATAGTAGCAATCTGTGTACCAGGTTTATATACTTTATAAACTTCTATTGCCACTCTGGCCATCCAGGTGGCTTGTATTTATGGCCACTATATTGGAAGGGCAATGCAAATAAATACGTTGTAACACGCACAACACAGGACCAGATTGAAATCGTTGTGTATAAAAACTCACAGTGAAGGGGTGGAGACTTCTTTGAATGATTCGGTCAATATTACTGCATTTAGGCTTTCCGATTTAATCTTTCATTTATGAGCCACAGAATCACATTTGCTTTGTTGTACAACCTTTTATTTCTCTTGTTTCGTGCAGACAGCAGCCACAATCTGATAAATCTTGGCTTTAATTTAACGGGAACTATGATTGTATGTTATTGTAACTTTCGGAAAAACTGTGGGTTGGTGATTTATAATTGGCAGAAATCAGCTAAGCACTGAGTAGGAAAGTGATCCTTTAAGGTTTGATCTGTGTTTTTCTCATTCATCATATCAGTCTTAGGTTATTATTTTTACTTTTCTGCCCTGGCCTGACAGTATATATTCCACTCAGCAAACTTTATCCCTGTCTGACTCTCCTCTTTTCTGTACTTTCTCCCTCTGTGTTGTCATAAGCTGGTTCAATAATGATGGCTTAGTTCAAGGTGACATGCTACACAAGCGTCTCCATTCTGCAGGAGCCAGTTTCTGTATTTCTTAATCGGCCTTACTGCAAAATAAATCCCCTCTTTTAACATGCTGGGAGAAAAAGGAAGGACAAATTCATCAGCAATGTACGTCTGAAACCATTACACCTCATAATATCACCCCCTGGTGGTCCGCGACGGCATTGCAGGGGGTCCGCGAAATTTGCTTTGATATGTCAACACATTTCCAGATTAAACTTGAATATCTAGAAAAATATTTAAAATAAGAAAAATATGTCTAAAATAATATAAAGGTGATGAGGGGAACCTTGAAACCAGCTTGGGGCTAGAAACTGCCAGTAGTTTCCCCCTGTGCATGTGTGTTAAAGGTAGATGTAGAAGAGCGGTTGAGCTAGGTAGAAAAACTCTCAGGAGGTCTTGGAGATGTAGTTTGTATAATGGGAAATTTTATTTTCCCAAAAAGAAGGCCCAAAAGGGCAGAATTAATAATGAAAATATGAAATAAAACAAAAGAGCGAAAAACAAATACTTTGTAATAAGAAAAATAAATTGGCATAATAGCCAAAACAATTAATTGCAATAACAGTCAACTTTACAACGTTTGCTGGTTGAGAAACAATTTCTTAGGAGAGCTCTAGACACACACACACAGAAGTACTACTCACGCAGTAGGTGGGATTTGCTGCTGGTGATCATGAGGTTGAACTTAGGCCTCAATTGTTTGTGAGATATTGTATGCTTATCATTTAGGACATATTCTGCATTACTTTGTCATCTTCCCTATTCAGTTGTAGCCCCAGTTTATGTTGATTGTTGTTGATCATCGTTACTTTAACATTCTCTCAACATGTCAGCTACATATCTGTACATTTAAGTCATGAACGTTATATATTGAGGTACATATGGTTCTGAGATGCAGTACAACTACAAACTACATTTAAATTTTGTTTTCAATTCTTAAGCACTGAAAATTAACCGTTTATTTGTTTTTTACAAATTTTTGTAGATTTGTTTGAGGTTTTTAAATAAAACAACATGGAAAACCAAATTTTAATACTTCCTTCTATCCACTTGCGCACACAAACACACACACACACACACACATAGGCACGCGCGCACGTAGGCACATCAGTGGGCAGCGGATTACTTTCTAGTAAGAATGGTGGTCCCTGGGACAAAACCATATACATTGTTAAATGTTTTCTCTACATGTGCACAATAATCTCATGGATCAATGAGACAACACGAGAAAGAGGATCCTCTTGACTGAACTTGACAAATTGGTGGTCAGAACAGCCTGTACTACCATATTTCAACTGCAATTCCTTTTTCAAAACACAGTATTCTATTGGAAAGAGCCAAACCAACCTAAAGGCTCCAAATCATTGTAGAAGTAAAAACAAGCAAGGTCATGACCTTGAAAGCGACTGCACAGTGTGCAGCTCAAGTTCTCCAAACTCAGCCTGCCATATTCTAATTTGTCCCGCCAGAGTTTAATAAGGAAACCCAAAAAATGTACGTAAAAAGTTAGTGCTATCGTACATAAAGTTTTACAGTCGACGTACACAGCTAGCCAACTACGTGAATGCACACCTACGCTACCACAACCGACTGAATCAACTCTATGGGAAACACTGACAGTAGTAGAGTCATAAGGAGTCAAATTATGAAGCGATCAAAGGAATGTATGGCATTGTCACAGAACACAGTCCTGTTCTTGCCTTTGCTTGTCATATTGGGCTCTTATTCTGCCTTCAGAAGGATTTATATACTTTATTTATACACAGACAAAAGGATTACTCTAAGCATAGAGGAGCTGCCATGGCAAAACTGAGGGAGTCAATTTACACAGTGACATAGCTGTGTTTACTGTCTGTGAGAGAAAATTGGACATCAATTATGGAGAACCGTTTTTTGAAGAGAATCTGACCTAACTTGATTTCAACTGCCCCATGAAAAAGAAGCAAAAATCAAGAAAATGGAGTAGGGTGATCAACTTGAATTCCATTATCTATCCATTCATTATCATACTGCTTTTCCTTTTGAGTCTCACATGGGGAACTTAAGCCAATCCCAGCTGACCAGTGAGTACCGGGGTACAACCTGAACAGGTCTTTAGGGGGCATCGCAGGGCCAAAGACGAACAACCATTCAAACTCTCTGTCAATTTAGAGTCTCTAATTAATCTAACCCCAATCTGCATGTTTCCTTTGAGAGGAAGCTCCCTGGAGACAACTGACACAGACATGGGCCAAACCACAATCTGAACTGGAAACCTTCCTGCTGAGAAGCGACAGTGCTAACCACCTTGTACATCTTCTATTAACTTTATACAATTAATTTACTAAGATGTTAATGGGACGTATGTGTTTCAGTTTCACTGCTGTGGCTGATCAATGTAAGAGATAAAGCAGTCTCAACTGTAAGAAAGAACAAAATTCCTTTATTTTAATTGTAGTTTTGTTATGTGTGTCACATTGTGAATTTTAAGTAGTTGTGACACTGCAGCTTTTCTCTGATCTGCTGCGCTTGCTGTAGCGGTTTCTCATGAGGATATTTAGAATCAATACGTTTTCTGATTAGTTTAAAGGTCTAAAGGGCAAAGTTTGTCAAAGAAAAAGTCAGTAAATCAATGTCTTTAAAAAAAAAATTGTGTGTGTTGACACAAATGTGTGCACATCCACACCAATGCTCATGTGTGTCCTGTCCTACCTTCATGGTGGGCGGTGCAGTGCGGGGTGGTGAGGGGGGACATTCTCCCAGAGGGACAGTGGAGATGTTCAGCTGCTCCTGTTTCCTGTAGAGAAGATGACAAAATAAAGAAGGTTTATTTATTGATGTTCGAGTCCATCACAATCGTTCTAAATTTTTCACCCGTCCTCTCAGCTAGACGCACGATTCTTCCCTTATTTTCAGAGTGTGGATAAAGGACAATGTTATAGTATACTTTCATTTAACCTCAGAAGTCATTCTTCTC
Source organism: Platichthys flesus (assembly GCF_949316205.1). Classification (NCBI taxonomy): domain Eukaryota; kingdom Metazoa; phylum Chordata; class Actinopteri; order Pleuronectiformes; family Pleuronectidae; genus Platichthys; species Platichthys flesus. Next base: position 3,638,978 of record NC_084948.1, on the reverse strand, counting down.
TCTAGAAAACAACTTCTGTCCTGATGTTCCAATATGACTCAGCATATTTGCAGGTTTGATAGAAAACCGTCTGCCTCTGCATAAGTCTGAATGCCAACTGAGTCGGTTCAGTTCATATCCAGTATAGGACTGCAACCTAAACATTACATAGGTTTTATATAGATTTGTATGTGAGTCAGCAAGTCTTCTGGAAATACACAGTGAAGAGTTGTATTGGCTCTCCGGAGTCCCAGAGGACATCAAGGACACTTTAAAGAAAAGTAGTTTGGAACCAGAGGCCTCCACTCTCCTTCATTATGAGAGGAGAGTACTCAGAGGCATGGGAGCACATTAATGATGCCACATGTGAAATGTTGAGTTGCCACTGGGAGACAGCAGGAGGATTAGCTGTGTTATCTCTAAAGGTACAACTTCAAATATGATGCATTGAGATGTTTTTTTCCTTATGCTGAATATGCTCAAGATTAACAAATATTGCTACCTCCAGTTTGTGAGTTTACAAGCAAGATTATGCAAAAACTACTGGACAAATGATCACGAGTCTTAGTGGAAGCATGTGGTATGGGTCAGGTCAGTTTTAAAAATATGATTACTTAAGTGTGTGCAAATTGGTGCAGCTTGAGTTTAAGGGGACTGTTGAGCAGTGGTGGACCTATGTGCTCTGCGGTGTCCCATTCTAGTCTTGTTAGCAGGATTACGCTTACCATGACATTTTGAAATAGGGCATTTTTTCGTAAATTATCATTGTTTTCTGACAATAATTCATGGCTCTTGATGAGAAAGACATGTTTGTGGTACTGATATTTATGGGTCTGTTAAAAAACTGGATCTAGTGAATTTAAATGAGGTTTCATGAGGAGACTCTTGGGCCTTTGCGGGAGTCTACTGAGTGTCAGCAATTCCCATTTTTACAGTGAAAACAAAACTTGTATCAGGTTTTACAGAATGTGCACCATGTTTCCCTTCCAAGTGGAGAGCTGTAACTGATCACTTCAGATTGAGTTGATGGAAGAGCAGGATGAGAGATTTAATTGAGTGTTAATGTGAAATGAACACGCCCCTACTTTCCATTAATTCGCTGGAACCATAAAGCCCCTTCTTTCTTCTCCTATTCAGCTTTGTGAAATGTTTGTGAGCAGCAAAGACACTTGATATTGCACAGTATGAAAATGGGAAAATAGTGAACTTGAGGCCTTCAGGAGTGGAGCCCTTGAATTTACTCAGCAATTCTCATTGACAGTCAACGTCACAGCCACAGTGTCCATTTTTACAAACACCAGAATAAAGATGGAAAAACACCAGACAAAGCAAGCCCGTCTCCTTTTACCATTTCAGAGAAAACCCAAATGATGTTTAACCCTATTCCTCATTCTGAAAAAGAACGTACCAGCCATGTCTTTCCCAGGGTCATCACTAACACAATACACCACTGTGTCTTTTTGATTGCGGCAGTGAATAACTTCACACTAACCAAGGGTGGGCACTGTTTGAATGAGCATCATAAGCTAAGAGTGGAAAAATACATATTTTTTGCTTTTCAGTGATCTTTCTTTTGTCAGTAGGTGTTTTTTCTGACACTGACCAGTGCAAAATAAAAGCTTTTTCAGACGCCGGTCCCTGTCCCCTCTGTGGCGTCCTGAGTGGGGCACAAGGACGACACCTATCTCACACCTGCACACAGAGAGATGCTGTTCACCGAGAGTGTGTGTCAACGAGGGAGAGTGGAAGAAGACAAGGGGCTATTGTCCTTGTTGTCTGGATCGTTTCAGGGGGGATGAAACAGCTACGTCACAGTGACTCACCCTCAAATGAAGGGAGGGAGGGAGAGACAGCTCTACTGGGACAGGAGGCAACAAAGACACAATTTAGGAAGAACAAGTCATGGATAAAGTGAATCAGAAAGAGAGTCGTGTGGAGAGAGGATTAGATGAGATGTTGTTTTTTTTCATCAAGTAAAGTAAAATGCAACATCACAGCTGAGGTTAGACATTTTGGGTTAACACCATAACATGTTCCCAGTGTGAGCACACAAGGTGGTGTGCATGTTCTGAGGTATGAAAGAACATCCTGGGCATGGAGGCGGCAGGCGACTAGCACCTCACTTTCATGCAGGAGAAAAGACAAGAATTTGTGTGTTGTTTCGGACTAATATTTTTTCAAAAAGTATTTAGGAAAAATGTAATCATGTTAACATTTAATAAACCAGGCAAGTCGTTTATAAGGTTTCTCTCCTGAAGATATTTTCAAAAACCCTCTTCAAACCAGTGGGATTAAAAAAATATTCCATTCACTGCACGATGACAGACGCAGAAATGACATAAGGCCTGGCTCAATTCATGGTGTGAACTTAAAAATAACCTCTGCATTTTCCTTGTGTAATATAATAATTGCTTGAAATAGGACACACAATGTTAATAAGAGATTATAATCTCTTTCTTATAAAATACCGTTTCCTCCAAATGCTTAGAAGAGTTGAAGGATTCTGGAAATTCCTACAGAAAATGGGATTTCTACCTATTCCAAGTCAGTGAACTGTCAAACTTAAGATTTTGAGGCTGCTACTTTAAGGTAAAGGTTCAATCTAGTTGCTTTAAGGGACAAATGTGTGATTTATTTCATGAACAATTTTATCAGGTCTGTTCTGTTCATGCCTTCAGTGCTGGCTTGGAGGAAGCGAACACTTGGGCAGTGAAATGAAATGACAAGGTCAAACTGCTTTCAATCCTGTGGCTCTGAAGTGGTACAAACACAGTCTGGCAGAAACTTCCCAGCCGCTGCAGCACACTTACATTATTAAAAATACCCAGTAAATACTGGCTGACTACACAGTGGCTGCTTAACTTTGTGTGACTTTCTCTGGCCCGGCAGTCTGCCAAGAGCAGGCAAGTCACCTCTGAAAGACTCACCCCAAAACAATAGACATGCTCTTTAAAGGATTTCAGGAAATAGCTGATGTTGGAGGACAAAGTGAAAGTCAGTTTAAGCATCTGTCACCTTGGGCTAAGATTAAGTGGTTGTGAACATACTGGACAAAACTAAGGCAGATCTTCATTTACATCCAAAGATGTACAAGATGTACCTTTGTTGTAAAGCAGAATGTCATTCATCCAGCTTTCATTTCTCTGCTGCTAATTATGGTTGATTCAACAGTAATTACATCTACACAGTCATCATGTTTATCTAATGATGGCAGTAATCTGTGTTCGCACCAGTCTTTTTGACAGACAGAGGGATAGAGACAGATGAAGGGAGAAACCGTGATACATCTTTGTTGTTGTATTTATTGATTAAACCCTGCAGATAAGATTGGGACAGCAGGACATTATGGCACAGGCATGGACACAGAGCGGGAAAGAGTGGGGAGGGAGAAAAAAATAGCGACAGCATCTTGCACATCCCCCACATGATGGACAGATCACAGGAAGAGGCGATAAGAGAATGGAAAGGGGTCATCAGGGCGATAGTGGATGTGGAAAGATAAATAATTGACGGAGAGCTAGCGGTTGAACCAAGGGTTTCGGGCAAGAGCCACCCAGGGCCTCGCTGTTGCGCACTCCTGTTTCCAGTTAGGCTTAATATTTGTTATGAAACTTGATAAGAAGCCTGGGTCTTCAAGCTGATTGGCCAATTACACAACTGATGGTTTCTCTAATGGAGTTAATACAACAGTAATTGGACACAGAGAAAAGGAGAAAGCGGAGGGGCTGCGGAGAGATGGCCAGCACGGAGGGGGCAGGGAACCTAAGATCCCATCTCATCAACCCTGACGTACATTAAAGTCGACTGAGAATCAGGAAGTTGCGCAGCAGAAATCAATTGGACGTGACAGTCGCAGCTCTGATGAGCACTTTAAGAGGCTGATGTTACAGGAGACATGTAGGGAAAGGTGATGCATGTTGCTTCATATAACTTTGGATAACTTCTCTTTTCTTAGACTGATTTTCTGTGCTACAGCCTCAGCTCCTCTCCCCAAGCTGACATTGCTTTGCATGCCCTTGAATTTTCTACTCCGGATTTCACTTCTGCTATAGCAAAACGCTTTCAAAACTCCCTAGTGATCCCCCTCGTTGTGGGTGTGTACAAAAAGCAGTGAGACTATTGAGGAAATAAAACAAACTCCTCTGGGCACATACCCCTCACTTCTCTCCCCAACTCACTACCGATCTTCAAATCACTGCTCAAACATATTTTTACTGGAAAGCAATTCTAACATGCGACTTGTAATTATTTTCATAACAACACTCAGTCTCATAGGGTTCAAGTGTGATGTTCCTGATCTTTCCCTCCCCCTCTCCTACAGACTTTTGTGTGGGGCTCTTTGTAACCTCGTTTAGATGAGTGCTATACAAATAGTGATTATCATTCTTATAAAACTCTCCCTACTTTTATGGAAATCCCTTCTGTCGTTTTTGCGCAAAAGAAACAAACAAAGGGCCATGGGTTGAAACATAACCGACATGTCAGAGGTAATGAATGAAGCTGAGGATTAAGACTTCACTTCAAACTAGATTTATGTTACTGTGCGGAACTAAGTACACAGACCACTAAAGAATCTAGTCATATGATTGATATTGAGACAACAGGCCCCTGGGTAACCTGTTCAACCCATTACTGTCAAGCTGCATAGGAGCAAAACCCTGAGACACTAAATGACAACAAAAAAAATATCCTACTTCTGTTCTTTTCTTTGAATATCTCTACAGTAATTTTTAGCCTTTTGTGTCCAATGGTGGTTGTTTTAGTATCTATGGTCATTCTTCATCCCTTCCTGGATGTTTTGTGTCTCTTCCCTTTGGTTTTATGTCTTTTTGTAGATGTTTGGTCAACTTTCCAATGACAAAAGGTATGCACAAAAACCAGAAGCTCTTGACCGATAGCCCTGTGATCCCTTGGGCCTTTGAGCCCATTTGGCCTGTTCAGTGATTTATCCAGACAAGAAAGAAAGAAAAACTATAGTTAATCAGAAACTATAAAACATAAAAGGCTGTGGAATTAACTAATAAATCACATCTAAACTAAATAAGCAGAGGAGGGGTGATTTCAGACGCAGCCTAGTATTTGGGGTTCCATTCAGCAAACGTGTGACTGTAGGTATTCTGTGACATTATGAGCTACATTAGAGAACTGTCACATCTCAGAGCAGAAATTCAAATTAATACCACTTTGCCTTGTTGTCCGTCCTCGATGCCCCCTGCACCAGTTACACAGTCCACTGTACAGAGAAAGGGGAAAAAAGGAAGCATGACTCAGCTGTCTGACAGGAGAGTACTGGCATCCCAGATATTTGTATAGGTCAGGGGAGCAATAATTGGGAGGCAACGAAGCTCCAAGTCACCGGCTGCTTCCTGCGGGACCCTCTCTTTCTTACTGTGATATGAATAGATACGAAGACGGCAGCAGGAGAAAAGACTGTCCAGCCAGAAAACCTGCAACGCACTCATTAGCAACAGGAGGAAGAGACACAGACAGTGAGGGGGTGATGAGGAACAGGGAGGCAACATGTCTGGAGAGAAGACACCAGAGACATGCTGCTTCTATAAACTTATACATGAAAGTGTACAAAAGTAATTGGTCCTTCAACTACAGAGCTGACAGCAAATAAAAATCCTTTTCATGGAGCCAATGTGCTGATGGAGTAGAAGAGAGGAAATGGACTGTATGTGTGTTTGTGAATGAATGTTCTTAGTAGTTCAGACTAAGGTTTGCGTTATATGTGACACACACATGCAAACATTGAAACTGAGCAGAGACTCTGAAGGGTTTTTTGTTTGTACTCCTTTCAGGCATTTTCACACCTGAAAGTCTGCATGTAAAGATGGACGATATGACAGCTTCCCAAAAATGAAGCCAAAGAGCCTCGATTGCCACCTGGTGGCTGGCTGCAGTATAAGTCATAAACCTAACCCCCTCCATGTTAGCAGATGGGAGATGGAATAAAATATGAGGCAAAGAACACCTAAAATAATTGTTTCCTAAATACGGTTTCTGTCCTTTTAGTTAATTATGAACACACTGATGTTTGTTAATTTTCTAAGTAAGTTTGATTTCAATTAGTTATTTGATGCTATAAAAACAGGGTTAAACGACATGATTGACCGCTGAGACAGAATCGGTATAATTTATATTATGGGTCATTTAGCCCTTATAACACCCCTTCAACCGTAGTGTAATCAGGACCCCCCTAAAAACGAAGGGATATATGGGAATTGCTGAATGCTTTTTGAATGGAAGAAGCAAATCAAGATGGCGACAGCTGTGTAGAATTCTCATGTAAGTATTGCAGCTTGCATAATAATCATTAAAAAAAAAATCATAATCCAGAGATCAATCGGTCCCATCTGTCCTGCATTTGTCAGATGTGTCTCCATTATAATGTTAGTTGATAACGGCTGTTAATACAATAACATTAGTTGATATTGTTTGTAACAGTTATAACGTTGGTTGGCAGCTAATGTGTTAGCGAGTGGTGTACCACTTCCTAAAGGAAGATTTATTAGCCCTCTTCCCTGTGACTCTGTTTGGAACATTCCCAGCAAAGGGCACTTTCTATCTAAGGATAAGGCCAAGTGAGAGGAATTGGGACAGGGCATTGCTCTTTGTCCCCATGAGGATGTGAAATTGCTATGTATATAGATTTAGGTCCCCATAACATGGGCAACACCTAGACCTCACACAAACACCCCCCCCCCACACACACACACACACACACATTCTCTCTCTCTCACTCAAAGGTTATCTACAGTAGCTTTTGTCTTACCTTTGAAATGTCAGTGTTGTTTTCTGTCTCATTGCTCAAATGGTGCTGTGATAGTGATAAAGGCCATGCTTGCCTCTGTGTCTGTGGTTGCGCTTCATGCAGTGACCTCACTTTACACTTACGTGATCATCATGTATTTGTGGATGAATAAACAAGGAGGCCTTTGATCTATTAAACACCTGTATAATCGTTAGGAAATGTCGTGTAAACTCACAGATAATATGGTGTGGAGTAAATGCTCCTTTAAATGATAAATTATTTTATTTTCAAGTAGAGACCACAATTATGGATGGACGACTCATCACCATTTTCAGCCATTGTAAAACCATGCTGGAGCCGGTATCTGCGCGGTAGTGATGATGGAATGGAGCTGATGTAATCAGGTACACAAGCTCACCCAATTGCGAGTCAGTCTCAGCTGTCAATCGTGATGCTTAACCCTATTTTTACAGCATCACAACTTATTAAAACTGAACCTCCTGGAAAATAACACGTGACCATCCAACGTTTGAAACGTATTTTGGCTTTTTAGTTTGGCAGTAAGCCAACAGGGGGCGGTAAAGATGATTTGTTTTCACCTCTGGGAGCTGTCCAGTTTTATTTACAGTCTGTAATATACAAGTTGTTCTCAGAAGATGTGCCACTCTATCCCTTTCAAAAGCATTTTTCAATCAAGTATCTCCACTTCAATTGATTGTTGAACATTGTCAACACTAGACAAAGATGGTGAGGTGTTAACATCAAGTATATATGTACACTCATTGTACACTTAATACAACAGACAACCGCCTTCATGCACTCTGGCTCTGCCCGCCAATACAACATTTCTGGGAACAAGCAGCAACTCCACTGTTTGTATTCCTTGGCTGCAATATAAAAATGTTCCCTTCTGTATGTACACTTGGTATTCTGGAGACACTCCACAAAAGTTCAACACAGATCATAACATCCCTACTAGTAGCCCTAACTATCGCCAAGAAAACACACATAAATGGAAAAACAATCAGCACTACAAAAAAAAAGTTTGAAGAGTTCAATAAAGTCTATTCAACAATCCTCAACTCTCTCCTATTGCTGATGAGTTAATGCAACAAACTATATATGTGAAAAGTAAAATGAAGTCAGATATAAAACTTGGAAGGAAGGAAGATTTCCAAAAAGGAAAGCAGAGAAGGAAAAGGGAAAAAAGAATGGAACAGAAAAATGTATGCAACTGGAAATGTGTATAAAAAGAACAGAAAGACCACACTGTCTTTTAAAGCCCCATGAATAAAACTCAAACAGCACTTATTTTTTTACCTCTCTTCATTTTATTTGTCCTGTTTGTTTTTTGTTTGTTTGGCTTTATATTATAATTTGTTTGTTAATTTTAATATTATCATTATTATTACCATCAAGATTTATTTGTATGTTTTGTTGTCTCTTTTTCCACACACTGTTCCCTTCAGAAGTTTATGTCCTATGGCGCTGCACTGCAGTGAAAACAGAGCTGACTGACATCATACCACTCTCTCTGTCACATCGCTGGAAATGTCATAAATCCTGTCTAACCCTACTCATTTTCCAGATACCACTTTCTCTTTATCATTGCTCTATCTCGCCCAGTCTCACTGACTCAAGTCAAAGGAGAAAAAAAGAATAGATCCATCAGATGACATTGAATTCTTCTCTTCTCAACCACCTCCACCACTTCAGAATAGCTGATAAATACGCCAGAGGATAAAGGTCCCGGAGAAAAAGAACAGGGATGTTAAGACAGAGAGGGAGAGGAGCAGAATAAATGGATGTCAAACAGATCGCTGAAAGAGAGGAGGCCACAGAGCGAGGCATGGGGAGGGAGAATAAATGAATCTGTGCAGACTAAAAATAGCACTCTCAATCTCCAGTGCGGCGCTGGGTAAATAGGGCTGTCTTAGTTGGGTCTCTGGGCACTTGTTAGAGACAATACTATCTCATGCATTACACCCTGAGACAAGGCTGACACTCACACTTTAACACACACATATTTGTACAAACAGACGGCAAAGAGACATGTGAGCTCAAGTGCAATCAAACGTGTGCATGTTTGTGTGTGAGAGAGCTAACACTTACGGCCCCCCACGACTTGGTAATCACAAAAGGAACGACACGCACAAGAGGGGAGTAAGAGAGTAGAAAAAAGGAAAGCACGGGGAGACAGAGGAATGAAACTACAAGTGAGTCAGTGAATAAAAAGTGGTTGGGTGACACAGCAGGAGGAGGGTTTAAGTGCAAGAGCAGGGAGGGAGCAACAAGACAAGGAAAAACTGTGTAAGGTGTCCAGAGAGCACCACTTTAAAACATCTGCTGTGGTTACCCTGCTGAACCAGGTTTTTCCCTTCACACAAGTGCAGATGATTCATCCTCCATCTGGAAAACATCACCTGGATTTAAGGGTTACCTAAACAGTGTCTCAATGTTTCTGTCAAGGGGGAACTTGAATGAGAAAAAAATTATTCTATTCAAATGAAAAGGAAAATATAGCCTGTCTTCTTCCTTATACAAATGAAAAAGCAGGGATGGTCCAATAATAGCATAGCAACTAGTATCTAGATGCAGCAGGTAAGTCAAGTTTTGGATTTCTCCAAAACTGTTGAAATAAAAAGTATAACGATGCTTTGTAGGTTTGGTGTATTTTATTGTACATGTTACTTCCCCCGTCTGGAGGCTGCAGAGTTGCTAACTGACTAGGCATTTCAGAGGAAGCCAGCAGGTTATTACTGCCCAAAGAATTTATCAAAAAAACATGTCAACTGCAGGACACAACTACAAATGGTTCATGTCTGAGATTATCAATGAAATGGTCTTATCCTTCCATCCATTATCTACACTGCTTCTCCTCTAAGAGAAGCAATAAACTTAAACCCATCTGTATGTCTTTGGACTGTGGGAGGTAGTACCTGCAAACACCTATATATACAGTCTATGGCAAACACACAGACAAAGGCAGAACATGCAAACTCCACAGAGCCAAACTGGGAAATGAACCGGGAACCTTCTTGTTGTGTGGTGCCAACATGCCGGTCTAAATCTGAGCTTGTCTATTTAAGAGAGACACATCCCACCATCACAGTGCATGAACATACTCTTCAGAGGACGCCTCACTCCCTTTGTATCTATGATACTGTTGTTACGACCTGCCCCAAACATCTTTATATCAAGGGCCCTGCAGATTTGCAGATTTATAATAGACCAACACAAACTGTTTGATGACATTTTCTCTTAAGGGACCACAGCTGTTGTGATAATTGCAAAACTGTCACACCAAATTAATCTTTTTCGTCCACAGGGAAATATGCAGTGAGGGTTTAAAAACAAAATAAAATCAGATGACTGGGACATTCAAAAAAAAAACTGAAAGGACTGTATCAAAAGACAAAAAATAACTGGGAGAGAAAAAGATCATATGAAGTGACAGCGAACTGCAAATACTTGGAATGTGGAGGCTGCTATATAAGAGTACAAAAGGTCAGAAGTTGAGTTATTAATGTGAAAAAGGTTTTTCAGGTTCAGAATATAGCTGGAGATGGATGCAAAGACAACCTTATTAAACAGGCTTATTATCTTCTCTGTTGCAATAACATGAAGGCAATTGCTCAAACTCTCAGTGAAGGTTAATCTAAGGTCCTATTTGCTGAATTGCTGTAAGGATGTTTTCACACCTTAAAGTTCAAGTTTAAGTCAAAGTTCACGTCTTTTTTTTTACATAGTTAATATTTAATTCATTTAGTTTTAGTTTACTTTTTTATTTACAGAGTAGACTAAAGACTTTTGTATGACATACATAAGTCCTGACATATTCACCTCCTAGGGCTGCCTATACTAGACATTGATTTGTTTCCCATCAAGTGTGCGTCTTATGTCAGCATGTTATCAAATCGATGGTTATTTTCCATTTAAATTAATTGAATGAAACATTTCATTTCAATAACGTTTCAATAATTTTGTTGCCGCTGTAATATCATTATTTTGTCATTTAAACATTTACTGTCAACGCAGAAGACTGCAATTGGTCTCAAAGTCCGTCTTTCTCTGGACTTTGGTCTGACTACATTTTTTGTCCTATGGTCCCGACTGTGGTTTGTGCACCTTTCCCACCTGATATTTCTGTGCAGACTAAACTGAAAGGTTTGAAGGTCCAGATGAAACTTTGCAGGACCGTACTCACCCCGACTGCTGTTTGTCGTCACATAAGCAATTCTGTTTCTGGCATTGTAAAGCTGTCTATGTCAGTTGTCGGTTATTAGACTGTTTCTATAATCATGAAAGCAGGAAAAACATTCAAAGGTTTCTATTTTTTTTTAGAATGAAAAGAAAAGATGCAGCTTCACATTTCCTTGATCTCATTGGATATTAAAAACACAGTTTCTTGTCCGTAGCAGTGACTGAGTGGTCGTTGATTTCCACCAGCTCCATTTCCTCTCCCTTAATAACAGTCACTGCTAGCCTGCAATGTCAGACTCACAATTCTAGTCAGAATGTGAGTCTGAGACGCTCCATTGGGCTGTGATTATGGGGCGTGTTTCAACTGACCAGGAAATAAAATTCCTCTTCGCTCAATTGGATAGACCTACAACCAATCAGAGCAACGTAGTATGTGACGTATGTTCAGCAACGTATTGTGAGTTATTTACTAACGCCGGGTTCACACCGGACGCTGAAGCGATGCCGAAGCAAAGCTTCAGCGCAGCGTCAAGCCTTAAATAACAGCTGGCTCCCATCCACTCCCATGTTAAAACTTTGTGCGGGTCACACCGGAGGCTGAAACGCCGCGCTGCGCCAAGGCTGCCTTGTGCCGTGCAGCGATTGTTTTTTGCGTCGAGTCTATTTTTTGCGCTTGACGCGAGTGTATCGCACCAGGAAAAACACTGAAAAACGATCTTAAACTATATTGATGACATATTTTATATGATATAAATGATCAAATATGCATCCCATACTTTGAAGTCCCCTTCTGTTGTCCTGGAGTTTTAATTTGACCAATGATGTCCCCCTCTGCCCATCCACTACAGCCACACAATCAGTGATACAGATAAAAAGAGAGAGAGGGGGGGGGGGGGCTACGTTCTCCACATAGGCTTGAGTGGAGAATACGTAATTTACCCCCGACACCCGACATTTAAGGGAGCAAACAGCGAAGTTCTTCAACATGGATGACATTAAATTAATAATTGAAGTGGAGAAGTGCAGTGAGTTGTATGATCCTCGGAACATGTTGTATAAAGACAACACCAAGAAAGACAAATGTTGGGACGCTGTTGCTTAATGTTGGAGCAACAAGTAAGTATATGCTTTTAATCTACTGGATCAACGGGTGATATTATTAGCGCTGCCCGGCGGTTCAGCGTCACTTCAGTGTCCGGTGTGAACAGCCAAGCGCCGGCGCGATAGGGATTAGCGCGGTGCTTTGGCGTCGCCTCCACGTTCTCTGTTCCTCTTTCAAAATGAATGCGCTGTCGATGTCTTCTAAAACAGACTCAATGGCAGCATCTACACATCTCAGCTCTCCAGCCGCAGGCATGTTTGCTGAAAACGAATTCAACCCAAGGACACTTTGATGACGTGGTTGATTACGTTACCGTTGATCAGCTGTCGATCATCGTATATAGCCCGCCCTGACAATCTGATTGGCCCGGTCGGGCATAATTTCTCCCTAACGGAGCGACTCCAGACCGAACTTCCCGACCTCAAATGTTGTGGGCGGGGCTAAGTTCGTCTGGCATCCAGGCTAAGTCACTGCAGCAGCAGAGGACAACTTTATAAAATCAATTCTCATTGTCCTTAGTTTCATTTAGCAGAATGAAGGGCCTGTCACACCATGACCCCAAGTCTTCCTCCACAGACTGGTGATCTTAATCCACCCAATCAAACCCATGTAGGCTGACTAACAACTATATCCTCAGTACCTTTTATGGGTGTCTGCTCTCATCTTAACTTAGGAGGACCTTGTGGGGAGCCAAAGAGTGATTCTATTTAAAGGGAGACTCAACTTCACCTGCGAGTCAACGTGTATTGAAAATTTGCACAGTCATTTGAAAGTGACGGAGAGCTCCTATTCGAATTGTTTTTAATTCAATCTATACAGTCCAGAGGCCACGTCTGAAGTAGTTGCCTCGTAATCCAGCAGAGGGTGCTCATTATCAGCTTGACCTAGCAGCAGCTAACATGCGTTTCATGTCAGATTTGTTCAACCTAGATTAGTGGAAAAAGTGACAACCCTAATTGCTTATCAGAGTGTTCAGCCGGCTGGCCTAGCTTCACATAGGGTTCGGGGGAGGAAAAGGGGGAGTAAAGATCACTTATTAACATGGGCACTAAACAGTGCCAGGTTAGCTGCTTTTCCCATGTTTCCTGTCTTAGTGCTAAACTACGCTAACCAGCTCATCTATGATCTAGAATCTAGTCTATGATCTTATTTCAGAGTGGTGGTGGTGATCTTCTAGACGTCCAATTCCTTTTAGTCCTCGCTTCTTGACACTGAAGTCAACGGTTGATGAAAATTCATGACTGAGGACAGTGTTAACCCTCTTTATAAGCGCTACCTTGAGGTGTTCACAGCTGGAAAGAGACAACCCAAAGTGCTGTTGAAGCATGAGGAAGCCTTGGGCATTTTGGATTTTATTATGATGCATCTGCTCGACATCTCTAGTTTGTCACCATGTCTAAAAATATATTTTTAGACAAGGTAAGCATCCATATAAACATAGACAATTCTCTCTCCTTGTTTTCCTTGGCAAAGTATTTTCAGGCGGTGACCCTCTTAGGGTGGTTTTTGTGAGACTCAAACCTACAATTTACCACCAAGGTCATACCTTTTCCCTGTACTACTGTGTCCCATCATATAATGTACTCATTAAATAATGCATATTTGGTTTAATATAATTTTGGGATTGTACTGAACTCATACTTTGTTTACGGCCTGTTTAAAATACTGAACATGTAATATGCCATGTTTTTAGATGGTATAAATGATTAACTCATTTATAAAAAGGCATTTCATTTTAGTGGGGGATAATTCAGCTTGTGAAATCACAGCCATACAGCCACACACACAACAAACATTTCATACACACATAAACACACCAAGCAGGTCTGCAGCTGCAGATAAATGAGCTGCGGAGGGCATCAATGCATAGGGGGATAATCTAAATGTTCAGATACAGGCACAAGGCCTCATGTTGTTCAACTTAATGGAAGGGAAATATACATGGTGGCTCTTTCAGAGCAGAGATGAATTGTGAGAGGAATATGCTGACAATGCACGCAAGGTGTTCACATGCCTGTATGTTCAGGTGCTCCAGTGTGTGTTCCATTATATTGAGCAGTCAGGAAACCAGGAACATAAAGTTAAAAATAATCACGGTTTAAATTCTCTCTTGCAAAGTTAAACCCAATGCAGTAAACACAAAGTGTCCTAATACTGCTAAGATAGAAATGATGGGTCCAGTCAGTAATTTACTTTCTATAGGAGCTTTAAGGATAATGGTTACAATGGATGGCGTGTTAAAGGGTGAAAAAGCAGTGGTAGAAATATGGATAGAGAGCAATCATGAACCTTACAACCACTTCTGGGAGGAAAGGATAATTAAAATTGTAGGAAATTGCAAATTGATCACCGTGTGACAATGGGAGAATGTGGTTGCTGCAGTGCTTCAAGCTGTTTCTTCGGTCCAGACATAATTGTGCCATTTAATTTCACTTGACATGATGCAATAATGTGCAGAACACAAAATCGGCAATAATTAATCCTGTTAATGTAAATAATGTGTGTGTTTTTGTGTGTCTGTGCAGAATTGTTGCTCTATCCGATGAACACCACCTCCAGGTACGGCTGCATTAATTCATTAGAGGCCCCTGTGGCAAAGAAATGGGCCCCACTGACTGTCTTGTCCTTGGACTTATACTGCGCATGTAAACTGTTGCTGCATCTTAAGCACATATTTTGCCCAGTCAGTTAATTTATTGAAGATAGATATCATATTTAAAAATTCTTTATTAAATAATGTTCAAACTCCTCCTTTCCTTCAACCGTTTGTATTGATCACAAAATTTGTTTAAGTATTAGATGCTTATACAAACCAATCACCATCATTTCAGTTGACATTTGTTTGAATGGGGGCATATTCCTATATTATATTAATCAAAGCACCACACCACACATTGAACCTGCAGATTTCAGGGGCCCCAGGAAGTCTGGGGTAGTTGCCCGATTTACATGGTTGCTAATGCAGCCTCATCTCCGGGGGTTAATTTTACACCATCTGATACTGAATTATAAACACACACACACACACACACACACAAATATATGCCCTCCTCCACCACACACACAGCTCAGATAAACTTATCAGCATTTGCAAAGTGAGTTACAGTCTATTTTTGATGCAGTCTATTTTGGTCCAGGCTATTAAAACGTAGCAAAGCTCATTCAATGCACTCTCTCTCATGAATGCATACACAAACACAGACACACACACACACACCTATTCAACTTATATATATATATCCTTTAGCACAATAAAACTATATTACTAATGCGTACAACTCAGGAAGTGTTAGCAGTAAGATGAACTGGCCACAACATAGCATGCAGGGAAACTCCCCTTGCAGGTAACATTTGGAAGGAGTAAGGCAGCAACAATCTGTCTGATATATACACAAATGGCGTATAAATATATGACATATATATCGTTCTCAACACGTTTACCTGTAAGCAGAAATATCAGTTTTGTTGCATGATTAGCAGTAGCCCTTGTAGTCTGCAATAAATTAGACTAACAGCTGTTGCAGGTTTGTTGGTAATAACGGTTACAAGTTTGCTGTATATGAACTAAACTCTCACAAACACTCACTTTGCCCTTGTACTGTGGCTGTGAAACTACATCAGCATAACAGGCATCAACAAGTGTCCAGTGATGCTTCTATGGACCTCAGAGCCTGCAGACACTTTCCCATAGGAAGACATGCGAAGATGACTGGACAGCCTTTGCTCTCAATATTCTCCTTTCTATTCTCCTATATTCTCTTATCCTCATTTTCCTTCTCTCTACACCGCAGCTTTGCTTCTGGCCACCGTTTTCTCCGCCCCTCTTGTTTGCTCTTCCAACGCACTCACAGCACACCTCTGTACACTCCTCAATACCTTTCTCTCTCAGTCCCAGCTGTCATTTCAACTGACCCAGATACACACGTGTGGTCACACACACACACACACACACATAGACACACACGTACACACACACACACACCCGAGCACACTAATAAAAAGGACCTGCTGTTGCAAACTCACTGAACCGCAGAGCGTTCAAAGTGCCCTGTTCCTCTGGAATAACAAAGACTTTACTAGCTCTTCACAATCCCGGCCCCACACTGCACCGCGGACCATCTGCTTGTGTCCTCAAGCCACACACATTATATACCCAGCATGCCCGCCTCATCAGATGCCTCAATGGGACAAACTTCACCCACCCTTCACTCTCCTCTCTCTCTCTCTCCTTCTCCTTGGCTTTGCGAGACTTGTGCAGGAGTCCGATCAAGATGACGGCGGCCCGGATGCCAGCCTTTTTGCTGTGGATCCGTCCTCCGGTCTGAGACATACTGGACGTTTCTGCTGGTGCCAACAGGGGTTCTGATGAGAGCCGGTCCAAGGTCAGGCTTGCTCCAGGGTTCCTGGGCTCCAGGACCGGCTTGGTGGCGGCTTTGCGGGCCTCCAGTGTAAACTAGGGATGCCACAAACTTGTACCTGAATGGTTTCAGAATTCACCAAGTTTCAGCCAAACCAAGAACCTGTTTGAATTCTGGATCTGGTGTCGTAGATCCTTTTGGTCAGGTGTTTCAGTTTAAGTCAGAAAAGTTAGACGGTATTCTTGAGCCACTTCAGGTTTGTCAGGTTGTCAGATCCAAATCTCAGCTGTTCTTGCTTGAATTACCAATGCGCGTTTATTGTAATCCCAAAAGGTCCAGAGAGTCGCTGGTGGACTTCAGCTCAAGGTGAACTTTTACCTGCATTCCCTGCTCTTGCAGTGAATCTGTACATCGTGGTGCCACAACACATCATGGTGCCTGATAAGAGGATGAAGAATTGCGCAGCAATCCGCCTCGCAGACACACTCACTGTGGCACTGCATCTCTCTGTCTACCAACCTCTAATGTCCCACCTCTCCCTCCTCCGCTAGCATGCTCTGCTTCTTCTCCCTCTGTCTGCTGCCGCTGTCCTCCCTCCTTCCTGTCTGCTGACCCACGCCCTCTTTCATGTGATTGGCTGGAGTTTGTCCAAAGTACCGCCTCCTCCTCCTCCTCCTCGACTGTGTGACTCCCTCTACCTCTCCCTGCCCTTGCTCCTGCCTTGTTGATAATTTTATATTAATCTCCCTGACCTTGTTCTATCTGTGCTTGATTTTATGATTTCATTTCCAGGCACATGCATGCACGCCCACATCTCCCCACTCCTGCTCACCACGCATCCTCAGTGTGAAATCTGAATTCAAACAGGCTTATCAGCCTATTGCTTGCTGTGCTGTTGCCAAGGACATTGGAATTGAAATTGTAACCTCACAAAATGAAAGCAGATTAAATGAAACCATGTGAAAAAATTGAATTGCAACGAATTTTCCACGGTTCCCTTTGTGCACAGGCACATGTGGAAATACATGACACATGTTTTCACACTGCATTACTTCTTCTTTGCCTCTTATTATCCTATTCTGCCATATATTTTCTCCACTTTACCACCAACGTAGTTTTACATTTCCTCACGATAAACTATTTGCATTGCTTGTTGTTCTTACAATGAATACAGTGTATACTTTATCTCCGGCTTCAGTCAGAACCAGTTTCTCTTCACATTCCTCTTACAGTTCAGTAAACAGAGCTGAAGCAGCCATCTTCCCGGAACATATTGATCTCGAATTTGTTCCTGTCTTTAGCTACCTGTTCTTCTTCTTCCCTGTTTGTTACGAAGTTCACCAACTGATTGACCAAGTAAGGCGGTGACTGGAGGAGTGAGTGAACGGATGATTGGCTAATTGACTTATTGACAAGCTTGCCGCATTTAACTTACCAACATGCTGTATCATCTTCACCCATCTTATTTTGAAATTAAGAAATCATTTGATATATTGGGATAACATTTTCTTGTGGATGGTTAAGGCTCATTTCTGAAAAATGTTTGACATGTAAATTGAAATGGACGAAGCCTTATGCCTGACCCTGCACTAATTTCATCCCTATTTGTGCAAGACTTGTAACAGTTTACAGATATTGACAAAATGTAGCCAGTTCAAGCAGCATGACCATAGGGCATAGGGAAGAAATTTCATAAATGGCAGAACTTTTTGAGGTTGGACTTTGCGAGTTGGACAGAAGCAATTTACCTGCCACTTCTCCTGGGCACAGGGAGAAACATTTTACAACGTGGACACTTTTGCTACTTTTGTACTGCCCTCTAGTGATAGTATTGCTAAACAATGACAGTAACATTGTTTGAAACGCCCAAATCTCTTTTCAAACATAAATGCAGTATAAATGAGCCCTTAGATGAATAGACAGATGAAAATATCATATAAGCCAGGAAGACAGGAAAGCTGACCTGACAACCTCTTTCTCACAACCTTGTTTTTATACCATGTATTTAATTAGTGGGCTTAATTTACGAAAGTTAAACTCAGCAAGAAAATGTAAAATGTATTGTATTAGAAGCTTAACCTTTAGAATATTTTACATTTTGTGTTTCCTGTAGTCACAATTATGACAGTAAGACCAGAAACTGTGACACCTCTGTGTACTTTTGGAACGTTCTAACTTTCATGCATCATATTATATAGCTCTACCTGTCTGCATCGATTTCCTCCTTTCTTTAATTAATTCATGTTTCTGTGAATTTTTTATACCTCCCTGACCAATGAAACATGCCCAAAATTAAAAACGATATATTAAAAGTGTGAATTATGTGTTGCTACGTGACTTATGAGGAAATAGACTACTTTACAAAACTTCACAAACCACATAACCACATAACCCCCCCAGATGGCACATCTGGGGTGGCTCATCTCGGAGAGTGGAGAACATAATAAAGGGGTGAATGTCGTTCGATAGCTAAAATGAACTGTCTCAGGCTCCTTGTACAGAACATAATTGGAGAAATGCCTCATCCAAGACACAGGACAAAGACATCTAAGGAGATGAGATGCTTCAGTAATTGTCCAACAGCACCCTGGGAATAGATTAAGATTCAGAAACAGCGGCAACAAACACAACAATAAACTGGAATGTCCCATTTTTCCCCCTATGCAATGCTTTTCCTGTGTGCGATCAGTACCATGGCAACCCAACAGCCGCCAGAGGATCGGGCACAGCCTTGAGTCCTGTTGACACAAAAAGAATTGGTCGATTTTTGGTTAATAGTCTCTGTGTTTTGCTCTTTTTTTCAAACAAAAATAAAACAGCAGTTTGTGATTTTTGAGTGACACAATCTGTGAACATGGCTCTATCTCTGAAAACCACCTGAGGATTTTCCCAACTCCCGTGTGAAGGCAAACAAATAGGCTCGCACCTCAACTGGACTATCAAATGTCCCCTTGAGATAGACTGTTAAAAACACAGACACATGTTACATGTTATAAACACACAAAGACATTTCACTTGGGTCCTATTGTGCGTCATCAAGGGGAGTAATAAGTCAGCTGTATCTATTCACACAAACACTTCTCACTGTTGTCCCCCCACCCCCCCCTCAGACGACAGCTAAAGGGTCCCTATGGAATCATTATGTCGGAAATATCTTTAGGTGCTTCTTCTTGTTAGTTGTGAGGAGGTCAAGAGCTGCTTTTAGGCATGTCTGAATCCCAGATATTTCCTGAAATTTTCCAAAGGGGCTGCGTGTGAGCCTGCAAACGCAACACTTCATGTTGATGACGTTTCTAGCATGCAACAGGAGTAAAACTGGAACAAACAAAAATAATACAAATATCTCAGGTTGGAGAAGGGCTTCCATACTAACGCAGCGCTTGGGGAAGCTTGGGGAAGCATGAATGACAAAGAGTCCTGCGACACAGCTGCGTGAAAAGCCGCAGACGCAGTTGCAGAAGCATGCGCCGGCCTTACGTGACGACGCTGGTCTTGTTGTGCCGGGAAAAAAAACAACAGATTACAACTGTGAAATTCATACATTACATCCTGCATCTTACATGTTCTTCGACAATCTCCACCTGATTCTCCATATGTGAAAGGCAAACACCGGAAAAAGGCCTGAAAATTGGGTAAAGATATTTTTTGAGTTCACAGACATTTTCCGGAGTTTATGTCTGAAAACATGAATCAATGGTAATGAAATTAAGTGGTTGTAAAATAGTTGGAAAATTGTAACAGGTATTTCATGATCAGTGTTTTAAATCAAAAGCATTGATTTTAGAGCTCTTGTTTCAATTGCAAAAACTTCCGGTGTCTCTCGTTCCTGCATACAAAGTCAGGAACACACACTTGGGCGATCCTCTGGGGTGCAGCCTCTCCTGTCACTTCACAGCTTCTCAAGTGGCTCCCAAACAAACAGATGCCAGTCTACCAGCATCGTCTCTCTATGCAGCTGAGTCTATTACAGGACACATGCACACACACGCACACACACACACACACACACACACACACACACACAAAAGAGTTACAGTATGTCTTCATGGGATCAGAAGGGATGATCTGGACTTACATTGATTTCCTGGGGAGCCTACTCTAACTTAACCACTATTTTTATAACATAACTATAGCTATTATTTTCATACCTTAACCTTTACTAAATTTAGGACAAACTGTAACTTTAATCTCATCCTAACCTAACCTTAAGTCGTGTCCTCACCTTCAACTTTAACTGTTTACAATGTGGGGACTTTTTCTCTCCGTTAACAAATCTAGGTCCCCACAACATGCGTTATACTAAGACACACACACACGGACCAGTCTGTGTGATTAGCCTCATAGTAATCAAGAGAATACAGCCTGGCAATCCTTAAAATATGTCAAAAGGTTTACCACAGGCCCATGCACTTGCCCGCACACACACACACACACGTGCACATCAAAACACTATGACCTTCACAACTGCTGCTGAGAAACCACTTCCCTCCCTCAACACACATAAATACTCATTCACACACACACACACACACATACACTGTTACACAAACACACAATGGTACAAAGCAGGAAGAAATGTCTGCAGTTTATGGGAAAACAAAGTTCAGATGATTTGTTTAATGTACGATAAATAAGAGATTAACTCTGAAATGTCATGTTGTTATAGAAATCAAACGATGAGCCCTTAAAGTAAATCAAAGGAAATGTCATCACTGGCTATCTCACATGAGGTTTCACCTTGATATACTGGATGTTCTGTGGGAACCAGATTTTCTCGTGTGGAGCGTACACAGTGGTTTAAATGTGTCATGGACTTTGATTATGTCAAAGGCTGTAAATATAGCTGAAGCTTCATCTCCTCGTTAACTGTGTCCTTTTTATAGTGTGTCTGTGTACTCTGGGTGTGTACACACAGTAGTCAAATATTTTTTTTAGCTGCGATGATTACATTTGAATGCATCTTTGTTGGACCAGACATCAGTATAATTTACTGCATTTGATTCTTTGTCTGCTCTGACTGGTTCATCCTGATGTGCGACAGGTTTATTAAAAACTCAAACTTATGTCTCATGTGCTGAAATTCTGTTTGTCATGTTGGCAGCAGAAAGAGATTCCTCCCATTACTGCTGGTGTCAGTGAGATTTCCATTTGTTGTTATGGAATTAAACTTGCATTATATTACTAGAGGGGAACTCAGTAGAGCATAAACCACCACCAAGGCCCAACATGCCGCTTATCAAACCACATTTTAATTCACAATTTCCAGATTTGGATTTGGACCTGCACCAAATTACCTTTTTTATACCTGTGTCCTTAAGATCCTCATTTTGTTCCCAAACTGTCAGTGTTGTAAAGACACAAACACTTAGTCTTGATTTCAGTTCTAAGCATCCATTTTTTTTTACTCTGTAAAGCACATAAGCTGCCTTCATGTTGGTTCTCACATCTCAGAGCTGCCATCTCTCTCCTTTGAAACAGCACCACGTATCTTCTGTGGCTCTTATCTGTCCACAAAAAATCCTCCCTCCTCTTTGGCAGGTGTTATTTTTCTGGAGACCTTTATTTTTTCCCTCCCCCAGTTTCCTCCGCCCTCTCTCACTACCACCTGCCTCTTCTTATCAGACCCATACACTGTATTTAAAGATGGAAGACATGTCTCCCCTTCCTCTCATTGTCCAGAAAAGAAGCCAAAACATTTATGAATGCTGCCTTCTTGGAGATATGGACTGAGCAGTAGTGATCAGGGATGAGGTCTTGCCAATAAAAGCGCTCTACCGATTGTGAATCAGCTGTCAATCAGGATGTGTCACATTGAGCATCATAACCCAAACTCACTGGGTAAATGAACACTTGAACATACATCTTTAATAAGAACTGTCTAAAATCAAAGAAGGATGGTACATTTCATTTAAGTGTAATTTGAATTTTTATTCTGGTCTATGTTCCTTTCACTAACAAAGAGGAGGCAGGATTTATGACCTATACTGCAGCCAACCACCAGATGACAATCAAGATGCTTTGGCTTCACTTTTGGAGATTTCATGTGATCCATTTTAATGTTCAGTCTATGATCTGTCCTGCAGAGTAACCTATTGGTTGTTGGTGCAGGCAGTAAAAAGAGTTAAAAAAAGAATTTAGAGTTACCAGCCTCATACAGTATATTGAACACCTTAATGATAACACAACAATTAATAAGATACTCAAACAGAGATTGGAACAAGATCCTCTCTAATCTGAACAGGCAGTGGATTTTGAAAGAAAGCAATCAAAACTTGATTATCCCAAATGAATATATTTTCACTCATCATGTTCTTTTGGGATAATGAACAATCTCAGCTAATTACCTGCATTAATCTATTCTAATCCTCTCATCCATGCCTATCTGCCATTTAGTCTCAGCTTGTATCACACCTCTGTCTTAGCTGTGTGTGTGTGTGTGTGTGTGTGTGTGTGTGTGTGTGTGTGTGTGTGTGTTTGTGTGTGTGTGTGTGTGTGTGTGTGTGTGTGTGTGTGTGTATATGTGTGTGTGTGTGTGTGTATGTGTGTGTTTGTGTGTACGTGCCCTCCTACTCTCTTCTGTATACACTGATCCTTTCTGCAATTCCTGTTTCTGGATCCAAGCCCAATTTGTTTGGCTTCACATGGCGACACACACAGCAGGTGTGCAAGTGTAACACAAACATGCAGGTACATTCATAAGCAAACCTGAAGTGAAGGTTGAGCTAAGTGATTTACAGAGGTGTTCACAATAAACAGAAATCCATATAAACACTCGGCCCAGTCATTTATATAATCATGGGTTGTTCCTCTTTCTGTTCCACTCTCGTCTCATTCAGTCAAGTCCCCCTCTGCCAAGTGTGTGAGCAGTGGGCTCAGCAGTGGCTTCCTACAGCTACTCAATTAGAGATATAGCACCAGCGTGGAATGTTGCATCAATATATGCAATGTCGAAATCCATAACTGCTGTATTAATGGGGAGGAGGTGAAGTAAAATAAAATGACAAATCCCAAAGTGAATTGATCTTAATAACAAAGAAAGTCTGTGTATTCAAAGCCTGATGCATCTTATTTTGTGGACAAATAACTGTTACTTTCACATTGTTTTAAATGATGTTTCCATTCTTTACTTTGGATTCATGCTTTTTCAATACACATTGGATCCCAAGGTCCATTCCATGCATTCCCATAGACTATATATAAAGATGGACAACATGTCTCCACTTCGTACCTGTATCCCTGATGTACATGCTGCCCTCTTGGAAAATTGGAGCCAGAGTCTGAACTTAAACAAATATTAACATGTAATGTCATGTCAGTGTGATTAGAACTACCCTAAAATGAGCAAACTTAAGTAATTTGACATCCATGTCCAATCCGCTAACATCGAGGAGGCATGATTCCTGAACTATATTGCAACCAACAACCAGGTGGTGATCAAGATGTTGTGGCTTCACTTTTGGGGAGCTGTCATGTCTTCCGTCTATATATACAGTCTATGGTCTTTCCATACAATGTTGTTATTTAACAAAAATACTCCTGATAAAACAGTTAAGGCAATATATATTTTTCTTAAAGCACTCTTGTTGTCTTGTGTCCATTTGAGCCATTTCTTTCGACTATGTTTTCTGTTAATACAATTAGGAAAGCTTCTGAGTGTTACTCGTCTGTGTTTGTGCAGCCATGCCAGCTAACTATCTATTTCCTCTGAGGGCAACAACTCATCATCTTACTGATAAGAGGATTTTCCCAGACCTACTAGACAGCTGTTTTTCAATGTTAAGGCGTCATAAATCACTGTTGAACCATATGAGCAACAGAGAAACAAAATAGACCAGGGAAGATGGTGGTTGTAACTCAGAGATAAGTTCACTGCAGTGTGCTGCCTGCTCCTCTCAGGGAAGGTAACATACATGAGTTATAGCTCCAACACTACAATAGGGCAGGGAAATTGATCCTATACAAGCAATGCACCCATAAAAAAAAACACATCCACCCATAGAGACAAGCATGCACACACATACAGGAGTATACCATATCAAAATGGGACACGGCTGCTGCTCGGCTCAGCAGTGAAGAGCACTCACAACCAGAATTGACAGCTGTGAATGACAAACTCTTTTGAAACCAAAAACACAAAACATAAATGTGTGAAAGAGGCAATAAGCTCGATCTCTTAACCTGTTATAACAAAACAGTGAAAATCTACAGGAAGTTCAGAAAATTATAGTTAAGGTGCTGTAAGTGACTTAAAGTCATTTCAGTATATTTGTGACAGAGAAGTGGCCAATATAACTTCTCCTATCGATATTCAAGTGGGTTCAGATATGGGGACTGTGAATTGCCATGCAATAAACCATTGCATATGATTAACATCATTTCATTTTCATCACCTTTCAGTGACCCCCTCATGATGTGGGGATGACATTGTCATCAAGTATAAAAAAACGTTAGCAAATATATATATATACACACACATATACAAGTACAAGTACAGGTCAGCTTACATGACTAAGGCTATATACCTCTACTGCAGCCAGCAATCAAGACGCTATGGCTTCACTCTTGGGGAAGGGTCATGTCATCCATCATTATATACAGTCTTTATTTCTCTGTGTACACCACACTTGCACCACTTCACTCACCCAATGAGAATATGTTGATGGTGACTCCTCTGACCATATAACCTTTTCTGTATCTCTGCTTCTGGTTTTTGCACCACTAAACCCTCAAATGTGCATCCATCTTTGTAATGAGGAGTATATGCACCGCATCCCTTCTATAATATTACTTTCGGAGTAATTATTGAGAGATGTTTCCTGTCAGACCATTTCCTCCATAGATGTTCTGAAGAGGAGTTGCTCGTACATATCGCACACAATCATGTACAATCATCATGGTCATCAAACATGTGCTGTTGACCACAACTTCTGATCATATTTTCCCAAACAGGTCTAAATGCAAATGTAAATTCACTCATCATTCCAATTGATTCACCTGCCAGTTGAATATGTTAAAGATTAAATCTCCTACAATCCGAGCAACAACAAATAACTCTGTTTGAAAGTCATTTCGATCTTTTGCTCTCGCATTCTTGATACAAACCGCTCATCATTTTGCCAGATGCTACAGAGCGTGACAAGATGTTAATTGCTTAATTGTACCATGCAGGGCAGCGGTGTGAAAGCAATTGCATTCATTATGTTTCTCTACTCATTTGTTCAGGTTTGCTTTAATCTGTCACCTGTATGTATTTACATTGGTAAACCAAGTAGCTAATAGGGCACCAATGAAATGAAGAAATTTAAGATGATTTTGTTTGTTTTGGGAAGAATGTGAGAGTCAAGTCTTCACAGATAATGTTTCGGTAATTACTGCATTAATATTGTGTTATTATTAAGGGCCCACATTCCTGACTGTGCCTTTTTCCCCACCTACAGATTCTAGAGATTAGCTGCTCCATACGTAGAGGATATACAACATACATACTGTTTAAGAGAAGTGTGGATCAAGTGTGCAGGATACATATGTTGTTGTGAGAAAAATGTGTCACAAGAGTCAAAACCGACTAATTACTGTGGAGCACATGCAACAAACCTGCATTAGCACAAATATTGTAAATAGTGTGTCAAAAATTGACTAGTGTGTGTGTGTGTGTGTGTTTTTATGTTTGTGTGTGATCTAGGTTGTATTCATATTGTGGGGACCTATACACTTTTTCAGTTACATTATGATGTCCCAATAATGTAGATCATTTCATCTTAGTGTAAAACCACGTTTAACATAGAGATGTTCCCATACCAGAATTGGAAATGCCACTGATAAGGCCGATAACAGGCATATGCAAGTGCGTGAATCTATGTCTACAAATCCGATACCACGTCTTTAAAGTAGGTTAGTTTCAACCAACTGCAATTTTCTTTTCGCAGAAATAACTTTTCCCCACTTCTCCACACCAGCTTTTGCACTGTACTGCACTGGCAAGGAGCCTACTGTTTTTAGAGTGGTGAAGACGAAATGATTTCTGGAAGTTAGCCTAGGGAGCTAAAATTGTTACTACTTGGGACTGAGCCAGGCCAAACTATAATGATAGCAATCATCACTTTTCAGTGATAGTAATATAAAACTCCAAAAATATAATATATTACCTATAAGTAATTATTTTTTTTAAATGCACAGGTATCAGATTATTACTTGGTATTGGCCGATAAATCCAGATATGGGCATCAGGAGAAGAAAAATGGCATCAGAACATCTCTAGTTTGAGGTTTAGGATGCAGTTGCAGTCTTTTGGTTCACTCTCAACACTTTCATCAGTGACATTTAAATCCGCCAGTTGTTTTCAGTTGGACAACATTACCTGGCCGACACCAAACAGCCAACAGACACAGTTAGCGTCAAAAGCCATAACTTTCCTCAAAGTTGGAGGAGACTAAACAAATTGGCTTAAATGAGAGTCAATACATGGGTTTACAGAACGATCATAATACAGCCAGTGTACCTGCTGGTTGTGTGAATATCAACATCATAAGATGATAAAATGTCAACATTGTATGTGCAGCTTCATAGCCACAGTAACAGAAAGACCTTCCAGCATATTCTGCTGTCTGATCGACGAGGAATGGATTATGCTGCAGAATTAGTTAGGGTTAGGGTTAGCACAGCAGCAGCCCCCCATGGAGCTCACCAACAAAGGAAATCCAAATTTGAAACTGAGAGGATTTTCTAAGGCAGTGGAATCCAAAAAAGAGTTTTACCCTTTTACCCAAAAAACACTATACAACAAATATGAAAACACAACTTTAACTTCTTAAGGAAAGAATAGGTGCATGCTATCCACTAGCCTCGACAACGATTGGATGGACCATGATGACTACTTCCTTATTTGTCATAGTTTTTTCTTATTTTCCGCAGTATATTCACGTTTGCAGTCGCATTTTATAATTAGTAATTGTTATTTGCACCGTTCTGGTGAGCACTGATGAATAGCCGCATGTACGCATGTGGCATAAGAGCAGTCCATGACATCTGTTTTTCCCTTGCCACTCAGTGACAGGCAGTAAGACTGGCATTGAAATGTGGCATTTATCAAGTGCTGTCACCACGTCTCACCTGTTACCATGCACACTCAACCCCCCCAACTCACTCACGCACTCACTCTTCAGTCTGTCTGTCCGTCGTTTGTCCCTATCTGAGCCTCTGTTCCTCTCAACTCATAATTAACTGTATTTGTGCCTGTTTGCTTTTCTCATCAACCTTCTCCTCTGCTCTCTGCCTCTTATCTTTCTCCATTTTGTTGTTGTCATGATGAATATTTGAACAGCTTTAAGTGAATGGACGACGCTGCACTTATAACATTATTGAGTGTTGCCATTTTATTTATTTTGTCCCATAATGCATCTGTCATGCTCATCCTCTCGGCTACTGTAAACCCTTTTTTCTCTTTCTTTATCCTACACAGGACAGTGTGTGTGTGTGTGTGTGTGTGTGTGTGTCTGTGTGTGTGTGTTAGTGTGTGTGTGTGTGTGTGTGTGTGTGTGTGTGTGTGTGTGTGTGTGTGTTTTATGTGTGCCTATAGATGTAGCCCATGGAGCCGGAGGCCTTGCTGAGTCAGCAAAACATGACACCATGTGTTTGTCAAGAGGCGACAGATGGAGAAGGAGGAGACGGGCAGAATGTGTGATGACCAACACACAAACACACACACACACGCACACATACACTCACACAAAGGTCTAACCTTAAAGAGTGTGATTAGGTGATGGATATAATATGAGCTCATTAAACTCAGCTGTCTTTAGCTGCTTCACACTGAGCCTGAACACAAATCTGTGTTTCATATGTTGAAGTCTGGACCAAACTGTCTCTTTGCTAAATACATGACACCACTTACATATCAAACCAAACAGCATTGGGAGAAAAAACTGAACTGAGCTGCATTACAGTGGTAGCCCTACTGTGCTGATGCTGAGTAAATTATGTGACAGTGGTGGCACTGCAGCAAAGTTTAGATAATGTATTGTTTTAACATTCTTCAAACTTCCTCCATCACTTGTTGTGTGACAAAACACACAAATGCCTTTGAGTGGAGACTGTTCAAAAGTAATTAGGATTTTGTAAGATTCATTACACCAACAAGTGCAGTGCCCATTCTAAACCTGCCTGGAATGGTTATGATCCGGACCTACTTCAGACTTAGTAGGTCATTAGTGAGTCTTCCTCAAACAAATCTACAATATACTTTTACTTTTTTATTCTTATGTTGCTGATTGTTGTGTATAGAGCTTTTTATAAACCGTCTATGGGGCAGAATGACAGAAAAACGTTATATTATCACATTTCTCATTTTCTTTATTATTGTTCATGTGTGTGGCTGGTACTTGGCCATGGACACAATCATAGATAAACTCAACAAAAAACAAAACAACTACAGGTTGAAGCGAGCAGCAGCAGGGAATGCGCTTTATATACCTATTTAGATGATTTACTTAACTGTTGTTATTATTTTATTCATTAAATTTCTATATACATATGTATATATGTCTATATTTTAGAGGTCTGTTAAGCTTCTGTTCACAACTTTTCAAAATGAAAGCTCTGTAATTCACCTCAAAATAAAGAATGGCAGCAACAAAACAAACGCTGTGCTTTTACTTTGAAGACAACATGCCAAACAACAAGTCATTCTATGAATGATGTTGCCGTGACGGAGGTCACCACCCATGTTACTGTCAGTCTGATATTGTGAAAAACCCAAAATTAGAAATAAAACTTGTCACTTATGCACGTATGCATACACATACACGCACACACACACACACAAATACACACAAACACAAACAGCACTTTACTTCCCCTGGGCTCAAGCCGTGAGAAATAAGGTTAATAAAAGGAAATAGTAATAAAACTGTCTTTAGGTGTATGTGTTTGTGTGTGTGTATGAAACCAGTGAACGGTTGTGTGAGATTTAGAGCAGAACAATAGTGCAGAGGATAACAGGGCACTTTGAAACAGCATGACAGCCTATAGACAGCTATTACAAACTGCTCTCTTTCCCCCCAGAGTATTCAAAGTGGTGTCTGATGGATGAGCCATCAGCAGGACTATTGGTGTTTTGTCTCCAGACAGGCTGTGACACAGTCGACTCGGACCACTGGTGCACAAATCTGCTGCTGAACACTGACAGCAACAGGAGAAAGTGCAGAGTTTACGCAGGATAATGCGGCAAATTTGAGATTCATGAGCTAATGTAATATCTAAGTGACAAAGGTAATTATACAGACACAACACCCACAAGGACCTGACGAAGCACTTCTACTCAGTGTTAAAGGGATAGTTCATCCAAAAATGAAAATGCACTCATTATCTACCCACCACCATGCCCATTGAGGGGTGGGTGAAGTGTTTGAGTCCACAAACACTTAGAGAGCATCAGGGGGTATACTTTGTTAGAGCAGACTCCAATACACCTGAAGTCAATGGTAAGTCCTTCTTCAGACGTACTAAAACAACAACAAAATAACATGCCTCAATACTGCTCGTGTGGTGACATCAAAGTGTTAGGAGGCCCCGACACACATATTCAACTCGAAACGAGGTCATTACAATCGTGTTTTAAGCCTAAATGTCCTCTGACATCGTCAGACAAGGTGCATTCAGGGTTGAATGGATGATATTATGAAACTAGGATCAAGAAACAGGCAATTCAACTTCTTCTCAAAGCAAATGAATGAATCAAATACAACCCTTTCATTTGTTTAAACCTCAACAACTAACAATGATCTTGCTTCCAGCTGATGCAGCACTTCTTCAAACTGTGCGTTGGACATCCTGAAGTCCATCCTGAAGCAGCTGTGGACCAGTTTTAGATCCTGAACCAAGAAGAGAAACCTACCAAGTTCTCTATTCATTAATATTGCACTCGTATTTATTCTTTATTTTTCGTGATTAAGTAAAGGAACCGATCATCATAAAACTAGTGCAAACTTGTTCTACACCTGCTTGTTTGTAATGGCCTGTTGGCTTGGCAAGTAGTGATGCTGGATGCAGTTTTCTTTTTTAAACTGTAATTGTGACCTGCAGTAATTAAGAGCTGCAGCAAGTAAAGACTAGTTGCTGCACTCAGTCTGCTACCGAGCTCTCTTTATTACGATGTTATTAATGTTGAATGTATCGCATGTCCACATGGCACTAAATTAATTTAGGCCCTTAACAAAAGGGAAAGACTGAGAGTTAGAAAGACAGATACTTCAGGAATTAATACATAGATGATTTATTCACTAAATCGTGTCTTCCTAATGTGATTTTACAGATGCATCAAAATTTACTATTAATTATTCCTTCATTTTTTGCTGTTCGTTTGCGTTGCTTTTGATGTGCAAAACCTTAAATTAATTAATCAACCTTCCACGATTTTTTACCTTCTATTAAACTCATTGTTGCTGACCAAGCATTGACAACGTTTTCAACCATATTTTCAAGGGCTTTGGAGTAAAATTCCTTTTGTGTGAGAAAAGCAACCAAACAGACCAATGTCAACCTGACCCTGAGCCCCACGCCTCATCATGCTGCGACACATCTCGTCAATCACTGATTTGACATTACTGTATCAGTTACAGCTGCGTAGTAAAACGCCAGCCTGCACCTGTCGGCTCTTATATGAATCTGAGGTGGAGGAAATGGATGGAGGTCAGGCACGAGGGAGTGGATGTGTTCCCATCCATCCTTCTATCCATCCATTTGCAAGACCACTTATTCTCTTCAGGGTCACAAAGGCTGGGTATGATCCTAGCATGCACTGGGCACACCCTGAACAGGCCATCAGTCTAACAGGGAGGCTGAGAGGGCGTCTTTTAAAGATTATTAGAGACTGTCAGCGCCAGATGCCAGTTATTGATTACAGGTCGGTTTGCCAGGAGCAATTACATGGCTTCAGGTCTTAACTCCCATGTATGGCAAGAGGGCCACCTTTCCTCAAACACATACTTGAAAAGAAAAGTAGATCATCAAAAGGGGGAGGAAATGAAGAGAAGAGACAAACTCCAACAGACCAGGGACAAAGACAAAGATAGTTGAGTAAAAACAAAGGAAAAGGAGAAAAATCAGAAATGACTGAGTGAGGAAGTGAGCGATGACAGGCGAGAATTCCTGCAGAGAGAAATGAGACGCGAGTAATGCAGGGCGATGATGAATAGGATATATATCCGTTCCTTTTGTGAGCTCTGATTTCAGTGTCAAGTCACAGGCAGCCCTCTGATAATCACCAGGCTCACTGGCCCAGAGTCCCCCCCCCCATCTTTTTTTAACGGCGACAGAAATGTCATTGGACAATTATTTTCACACAATCCAGGCTATTAAGAGCATGATTGTTTATCTGGGCTTGTGAAGTGCTCGAAATTGGGCTTTGGATGTTATTTTGCCTCAGATACACACTCACACACTCAAATACGTGTACCCTACATTTTAGACATGTTTGTCTGTTGGCTGGAATTACAAATGGATTTCTGACACGTATAAAAACAGAAGACAAATTCAACTTTACATCAGGGCCACAGTGGGAGCATGTGCAGCGTGTGATGCCTGGGTCACTGATCTGCTGCGTCTGATGCATGTCTGCTGTTCACACAGGTTTGCTTGTCTGCCGAGGAGCTGCTACATGAGGTTTCTAATATGACAGCTGTATTTCCTTGAATAAAGTGGGTCTGAATACTCAATACTAAATACCAGAACTCTACAGTATAGGTCATGCATCTTCCAGTCCTTAAAAAAACGTACACACAATTGCACACTGGAGGCGGAACAACAGCGGAACGTCAAGGGAATGCCTGGTTTTCATTTCCACACCCATGTTTACAGATTGGATCTGGCACACTGGCTGGTGCTGCCATGGTTCAGCCGCGGAGGTCGCACTGCTCTTCTAGAGCAGTGATTCTCAAATGGGGGTACGCGTACCCCTGGGGGTACTTGCAGGTACTCCAGGGGGTACTTGAGATTTTGTTTTTTATATATTTAAAATTAGCATCCATTCAAAGATCCTTGAAAATTTGTTATTTAACAAACATTCAATAAAATATAAGTGTAAGTTCATGAACTAAATTTTATATTCAGTAGGCTTTTCAATTTAATTATCCTAAAAAAACAGAGTCTCCCCCATACCGATGGTTTGACCCAACCTGGCACACACCACCTGTCATCACCTGCCTTGAAAACTTCAACAATGGAGTTGAGTTGAAGTGCAGCAGCAAGCAGCTGCTGAAACACGGAGGGACAAGTACCAAAGACGGCGAAACCAGAGCAGAGAGCCTTCCCCAAACAACACCGTGAGAGCTTGTGCCTCTTCGGAGGCTCGCTAAAACGTAAAAGTTTTCCATTGTGAAGTTAATGATTCATAACAAGAAGTCCGCGTCTCTACCGGTACCCTTTCAAAATAAAGCATGTAATACAAAAGCGGAAATGAAATTGTATGACCTTAAAGCGAACAAATATTTCACAATAAAATAACAGAAAGACACTTCAACAATATTAACAATAACATAGATTGGGTTATTTACACTTTTTGCTTTTTCTGTGGGGAGAGATTAGCCAACAGTGGCATTAAGCCACCACATCTTCAGCGGTATCTCCAGACAAAACATGAAAGTCATGTTGGTAAGCCACCTGAGTTTTTTAAGAGGAAACTTTCTGAATTCAGGTCATCTCAAGACACGATGCGAGAAGCAGAGGGAAACAAGCTACCTGTCAGTATTCTTTTCGATCCTTAAAGAAGATATTTTTAGATGATAAATATTGAAAAAATATGTTTTGAGCTAATCTTTTATTTAAAACTAAGTTAATGATTTATTTTTTGGGAAGAAGTGTTTAGCTATAATTAAGTTCATGAGTTCAGTTTGAGAACATATCTTTATTATGATCCCAAAAGAGGTCACTTTAAGTTGATAATTATTTTGATGTGCAGAAATCTTTATTTATATTGAGATAATAATAGTTATTTTTTATATCTTTTTATTTCAAAATAGTTCAAGAGAGACCACTTAAAATGAGCAATGTTATGGAAATTGATGGAGTTTTAAAATGCTTTGCGCTGGTTAGGGGGTACTCAGCAGAATTTTTTCTTCGAAGGGGGTACGTCACTGAAAAAAGGTTGAGAACCACTGTTCTAGAGGATAGAGATCTCGCCCAATTGTTTCCACGAAAATTTTGCAAATGACCAACACGTGTCCTGATTGTGTCTCCGTCCTGATTGTGTCTCTCCATGTGTCAGCCTGAGGAAGCTCTGTTTCTGCCATTTAAACCTGAGGATCAATCAGCTAACAGCTCACCTGCGCTGATTGATCCTCTAGTACAGGGGAAGGTGTTCTCCCAGCCCCCTAACCTCCACAGAAATATTTGCAGTAGCGGAAGATGCACGGCTTCATACTGTATAGTACCGGTATTTATTTGAGTATATAGGACTACTTTTAAATTCCAGTGATAATACAAGAAACCTCAGGGCTGTTGTTATATAAAAGTTCACGGAAATTAATTCATGTGATTGGCAGTAGGCTCTCTCTCTCTCACGCTCTCTTACTCTCTCAGTCTCTCACTCGCTTTCTCGCTGTCTCTCTCCCGCTCTTTCGCTTTCTCTCTCTCTCACACACTTTTTTGAAACTCCAAAAGTGTTTTGGTGTTGAGTAGATAATGATTGTATATTAATTTATGGGTGGTATCTCTTTAATGCCACATGACTACAAGCTGAACTCCATGCCGCAAACACTACTCCAGTAACAGCTTAGCAACCAAGACTTGGCACAGCAGGCCCATCACGGTTTCTATACATGTATGTGGCTCTAGTTGTGAAACTCCATAATAGGGTGATGTCCGTTTCCAAACAACAGTGCAAGTTTGAAGCTGGATCACAAGTGAAGACTATTTTCTTTTACATTATCTCCCTCTTCTTTGTTTTGTCTTGTTTTGTTCTGTGTCATTTATTCCTAAGTCATTTATTCCCAACATGTTTAGGTTTGACGGGCGTCGCAACAGCTGTCTATTTTCTATCAATCATTTTACACATGAAGATTTTTCAAAATGCTGCATGTCTCACTTTACATTTAGATTGTCATCTTGCGCAGCATGTAATTTGATTTTGTCGTGACAGGGTTAAATTGCCATGATCTATCAACACTAGCCATTACCATTTCAGCTGTTAGCAACCACGTACAGGCCGACCAGGGGAGGACAGGCAGCAGCAGGATCTGCAGGTTTCACAGAGGGAGATGATTTATTCCTCTGACAGAAAATTGGGTTTGAGCTCAGCCCTGCTGGTGCGAGACAGGGCCTTATTGTGATGTATGTACAAATGGATGAACTGAAAGAAGGGTGTGTATATTTATGTGTGCATATAAAACACAGAGCTGAACAGGAACCAGATGCAGCTTTAATATAGATTTTACCCTTAAGTCCATCTATGGCTTGGAATAGAAGCAGACTGAGCCGACGCGGAGAGTGATTTCAGACAAAGACTCAGACAGACAAAGAGAGAAACAACAGATAGTTTAATAGAAACTTATAAAAATGGCTCCTGAATCAGAGGATTTAAGGATGAACAAGAACATCAGCTTCCATGGGTGCTCCACCATCTGTCAACAAATGTGACCCTGTGACCCCACAGAGTCCCAGAGAAGGCTGCCTCGATCTCTCTCTCCCTCTCACACAAACACGCTTTTACCCACAGAGGTCAAACTTTACATGAGACAAAGAGAGAGAGAGAGAGAGAGAGAGAGAGAGAGAGAGAGAGAGAGAGAGAGAGCGAGAGAGAGATTTCCTTTCATGGCCCCCAGTGCCTTCAGTCACCCTCTTTGTCCTCACTCCTCTGCCTTCCTCCTCTCCCTCTTGGCTCAGTTTTCCCCAAGAGGGACTCCATCACTTTTTCTCACCTCTCTCTTACTCTCTCTCTCCCATCCAAAACATCTTATCTCTTTTGAGATGTTAAGAGCATCTCTGACGTGCGGCGCGGACAGCAGTGCCCGTTTGTCTAAATGAAAAGGATCCATTATAGTGTCCAGGCCCTTTTCCTCTATCACCCTTGATAGATTATTTCTCTCCTCCGAACAATGCAAAGTCACTCTCGCCATCCCGTCAATCATTCCGGCTACAGCACCACCCTCCACCAAGGACACGGGCTGTAATTAGCCGCTAGCTTAAGTCAAGTGTTTGTGTACAAAACACACAAAGTCGTGGGGCACAACTTTTAACATCCTTCTAACTGGTTTCCAACATCAACACTGCCAGTTCTAGTTAGCATGGACAGACTAATAGTAACACGATGCGATAGAGAAAATATTCACGTGACAAGCAGTTGTTATCATCAATGTAATCATTACTGATCAGATCATGATTTATGATATTTGACTTACCGATAAAAACGAAGAAGCTGCACTGGGTGATTTCACCTCATGAGTCGTCGCTAGGGCTATAACGATTCTCGAACCAAAACCCAAATTGTGCTCCAATGTCCATGGTTTCTGTTCACAATATATGCCCATTCCCACACGCTGTCACGGCAGCAGGTGCAGCCTTTTTGCGTGTGCGTATGTGTGTGCAATCATGTGAGTGCAATCAAACTCCATCCAATCCCACCCCTCGATCATAACCCTGCGTAATCTGAACCACCACACAGAATTGACTAGCTTCAGGGCAATGAGTGGGAAGGTTGGAGAGGATCGGCAATTTACAAAATCATGTTGTTAAATCTGCGTGTTGTCCCCGCTCTGGAGCAGATGCCTCTTCCCTAAAGTTGGATTTTGGAGGAAATCATCTTGTGGATTGTTTATTCCATTTGAATTTTCCCTGGAGCTGTCGGCCAGCGTTTGCCCAACTGACTGACCGACTTGACCATCGACATTACCGCGAGTGCCTTGAACATATTGTATATATGAATAGAGTTGTCATTGAACGCTTCTCTTTCGGTTTACTTTCCTGAGCTGTTGGTTTATGAAGATCCACGATAGAACCTTGGAACTGATTGTATCTGTTTTGTCTTGTTTGAACTGGATTGAACTGAACTGTGTTGGGCTTGTTGGGGAGACTGAAATGGACTTAAATATAGCACATATGTGAATATATGGATTGAACTTTGGATGTTGAGAATGTGGGAGACCTTTTTTCCTATTTTTTGGTTAGTTTTGTTCACATATTTGTATGTGTTCCAAATGTTAGTGTTTTCATAAAACACCAACACTAGACCTTTCTCACCGGGACCAATCTGTAGATTTGGAGAATTTTTACAGCCCCACTCATCGCCCTCCCTTAGTTTTTGATGAGCCAGGGCAGTGAAGTTCAATTTCTCTGAATACTCATATTGAACATTGCAGATGAAAATGTTGATTTGATTTTGTTTAAAAGCCAAAAAGTCTAAAATCCACTCCTGAAGCACCTGTCAGTATGGGGATGTCACGTCATGTGACTAGAGACCGACTGATATTTGATACCCATAATAATAATACAAATATTCCCATTACCAATATTTCAAGCTCTATATGTGGCCTCACAATTTGCTTAATGCACTCCTAGTCACACTAGTCCCCTGATAAAGAGAGCGGTAGCTGATATTTCCAACACTCACTGGAAACTGTTGACCAATCACAAGAGAAACAGCTGACCAATCAGAGCTGACAGGCATATATACAAGTGAACAGGCAAAGGCTGAAGAGAGGGACCGCAGCAACAGGCACAAATGAGGAAAGTGTGTGTAAACCATATTATATATATGAATATATATAATCCAATTTAAAATAATGAACCTATATCTTAGTAATAGCTCTTCTTAAATGATAAGGTTACTAATGGAATTGTAAAGAATAGACTGGGAAACATAGATGTAAGAAGAGGATTAGGTGAAGCAGTAATACTTTATTTAACTGCCTTATACTGTGATGTGATATGATAGCAAACTTTTTGAACAACAGCTCCAGTGGTGATGATATGTTATATAAAGTGGTCAGATGTGTATTTTGACGCACATGACACTTTTTGTGTAATAGTTCTCTGGAAGTCTTTACTCTCAAAGAAAGTCTGTGAGGGTGTTAGATCAGAAGAAATTGAAGAGCGGGTACATCCTTGGATCCATTCAACTCATATCTATCTCACCTCCTACGTCCCCCGTGGAAATGGATGTGTGCATGAGGGCGGGCAATCATGTGCCTGCTCTCTACCTGTTCACCAGCCTGCCACTCAGGGAGCGTCTCAATAGGTGAGGGTCTCTTTTATGAGCCCTTAACAGGCTGCACTCAGGCCAGATGGTGCGCTTATCAGCTTCTGTGTGTGTGTGTGTGTGTATGGGGGGGGGGGGGGGGGGGAGAGATCAGGGAAAGCAAGAAGTAAATATTTGTCAAAAGCAAAGAGGCAGCTGGTTGTCTGGGGGACTTGAGAGGAACAGGCAGTAATAAGCTGAGCACACACGGTGACACTGGTGGTAACACATGTCGTATTTTGTACACTGAGAGAAATAAGCAGATATTTTTTTGTCAGATGGGTACTTGTCCATCGATGAAAAGACAAACTATCAGTGTTCAGGCTCATTTTCATCTGTTGTTACCCTCATTCTCGGAAACTACATATTATGGCTTTGACTGTGAATTCAAAAGTATGAATGTCTTTAGTTTTAAAGATGCGTTTATCTAAGTAGACAAAACATGTGACAGATTTTTGTGATTAAACCACAGATAAAAGCACTGAATCTTTGCATTTTCTCTCAGCTGCACAGCGCTATTTAGCTTCTTTAATCATGTTAATTGCATTTGTTTTCACAACCTGCAACTTTATTGTTTTGGTTCTGTGGTGGGGTGTGAAAATGTAGCCTGCATTTAATTAAAGTTTTATTTATTTTATTGCTGTTGTATTAGTCTCAGTTTTTGATATATGTATTTTATATCCCTTCATATTTTAAGCTGTGGTGCCAGTTTTCATGGTAAATTTGGAAGGAGGAATTGAGATTAAGTTGGGATGGCATCCTTTTTTTTTATACAGTTAATGCTTATGAACTGATTTAGTGCTATTTAATTGTTAAAAAATGTTTATTCAATGCTACTCACACTTATCATCTGCTCTCATCAAAATCACACAGCCTCCCTTATCTCCCTCCTATATTTTCTACAGCCGTGACAACCACCTGACCTTTAATGGAAATCTCTTCTAAAGGCATGTGCAGGCACCATGTAAATTCATTTGCATAAAAACATGCTAACGTATGAATGAAACAAAACTTCTCCTCAAAGAGATTGTGCAGAAAGCTACACAGGGCGCTAAGCACAGTTAGTACCAGTCATGTGATGCTTTTTACTTCCATGTTCTTTATCCTCCTTTGCACAGACACACACGCAAACACAAACACACACACAAGCAATCTTTACATCGCACTGTGAGGGGACCAATGTGGTCACTATAGGCAACCAATAGCACTGCGAGCCTGATTATCTTTGCGGTGGTCATGTTTTCATACACTGGCAATGAAGTCTGGCTGCTTGATAGATAAACGGGGCATTTCATCATGGCAATAAACCATATTGGACCATCCCTTAGGTGATCATCAGTTCCCGCTGCCATGGCAACAGCCTTGGCTCCCTATAGGCCACTAGATACAGTACTATGGCTGAAAAACGCACAGTGCATTTGCCTTGCAGTGGTAGCCTATAAACATGAGGTGCAGAGAGTTTTAGGAGCTTTATGTGAGCTGACAGTAAGATGGTGGCTGCAGTATGTGGAGCTGTGGTTGGTTTGTGTGTAACAGAACCAATTTATGTGTGGTTAAGACACACAATGAATAAAAACATGTCCTATTACCGGCATTTAATTTTCATCAACCTCTTCTCTCAGTAAAAAAAGAGTGTATCTTCTCTATTGGTTTAAAAGTCCTGTGTGTAGATTGTATTTCAGCTTCAACAAGTGAACATGTTAACAGGTGGGTCTGAGCTTGACACTAAAATAGAGCAGTACCGCCCCCTAGTGATCATTCCACTTCCCTTGACCTGCTCTCATTCTAGCGTTCGTCCTTTGAGAGGCACTTTGTGGCCAACACGTGCAGTCAGCTTCCTCCAGTGGTCACAGGAGAAACAGCTGAAAATGTGTTAATTTTCCAAACGGGTGCAGGAAAACAGTACAAGCAAATTGAATGAACTGAATCAATGATTTTAAATAATCCAGGGAATATGACATGACTGCATCTTTACTAATGCAGTTATGATGCTGTAATCACTTAGGGTTTAAAAGTTAACCTTCATTTTAATTTAAAAACTGGCGGGAGAGTAATAGTTAATGTCATGTATAGAAAAAAACTATTGAATTGTGTATGTTTTGCAACTCTGAAATTCGATGTGTAAGAGAAGAGGAAGTGTAGCATCCTCCCCTGAGCTCTTGAGGATGGGTGGAGTTCGACCACTTCCCACATCCGACTCGTGCAACTATCTCTGTAACATTGTGGTCTCCTTGGTTTCTCTACCTTTCTCTCTCAAACACACACACACACACACACATGGACACACGCTTAAACAGCCACCCAGAGTCAGATAGGAAAAAATCGACAGTTTCAGTTTAACTTTTTAGGAAATGCAACTCCTGTATATGGGTGTGTTTGTGTTGTTACAACGGTTTCCATATTAACCTCACTTTCACTCTACCGCTGCATGCAGACTTACATCAGATTATAGGCTGTTACTGTATACACTGCATCGCAAACTGCCTCAAATAAGCAAAACACCACAAAGCTGACAGCTAATTAAGGCTGCACCCCCCCCCCCCCCCCCCGCTACAGAGCAAAGCCTCGTGTTTTAATAAGCCATCGTCCAAAGTCAATATGATACCAGCAGACGTTTAGTCTGGTGTTTGTTCGGTGGTCACAACTCACCATCGTTCCCTGCTGTAAAGAAGGGAGAGCAGAGATAGAGTAAATGCCAGGCTCCAGAAATAGCAGCGGCAGCCCATTTGCTATTTTCCATGATGCTGGCACACAGATAACATTTACACCTGCCTACCGGACTTTCTAAGAAGGAGATACCTCCTCTGTCCATGCTCTTCTACTTCTCTTTTATATTTTCTGTCACTCATCCTGTCCATCAGTCGACATAACAATTTAACTCAGGTATGACTTATTTAAGCCTTCTCTTATTGGCTATTTGCAAAAGGGAACACAGTCACACTGGGAGAGTACAGACACTGATGCAGGCCTAACTAGAATGACTCTCAGTAGAGTTTATACCTCCGCCAATGCCCCACAGTGCTCTTATGAAACCTCATCTTATTTGTATCTTTACCAATTTACACACACTCATAAATATCATAGAATAACGATATTTAATGCGAATTAATTAAATTCAAATAATCAATTAAATGCTAAATTAGACTACAGATCAGCCCCATCCAGTTACTTGTGTATTAGCTGCATCCCTATTCTTGAAAAGCAGAGAGAGGAACGCCGCAGGTGCGCGGGGATCCACATCCCAGAGCGGTTAGCACACGGTCTGAGAGGAGATCGCTCTCTGATGTGAGCAGCTGTTTTGTTTCAGCCAAGCAGAGAATAGCCGACATGGGAAGTGGAAGCAGATGACATCAGGGAAAGGGGAGACGCAGAGGATGGAAATAATGTGTGACAAGTATCAACGTCCAATTAACAGCAGAAAGCTGCAGACTCTCTGCTGCACACATGCATGTTAAGAACAGCAAGGAGGAAGTGGCAGTCGGCCAGATTCAAAATCCTGCCTGTAAAACAATCTGGGGATGAGCCTCAGAAATTAAACACTCTTGTTTGTCTGTTGGTAAATACACAGGGGAGCTCAGTGGTGAACATGAGTAGCAGCTCAGTGACACAGGGGTGTGATGGTTCCTTACAGAACCTCACTTAGTAATCCTTCACACCGATCCTGTTATAGCCACGTCCCCTGTATCCTGCTCTTACGGAACAAAGCAATCTGATCTGTATCAGACGCGGCTGAACAGTGCTGACTGAAGAGCTCTGTGATTGGAGCCATCAAATATCCTGAAGATGCAACACACACCAACACTGTTATTACCATCTGCTCCAATACACTGTGTCCTACACTGCTCTATACTTCACTAATCTCTTTTCTCTCTTGATAAAGGAAACAAATACACTGAGAAATTCTAATGTCTGAGTGATAGACGATGAAACCTGTTTACCTGTTTATTTAACAGCAGAGCTCAACACAAATAGACAGTCTGATCTGTATTTTTATGAATGTTGTAATCTTAATGACCACTCAAAGCGCTTCACAGTACAGTTTTGCCTTCTACCACTCACACACATACAGTGCATCTAAGTAGAGCACTTTCTGTATCATACATCAATCATATTCCGCCGGCACAAATGTCAGGGGTAATTTGGGCTTAAGTATTTTGCCCGAAGACACTTTCGGCAGGTGGATGGGGGAGACGGGGATCAAAACAGCTGACCTTCTGGTTAGTTTTTAACCTGCTCTACCTCCTTAGCCACAGCCACCCAACAGGTCCTAACAGTACCTCAGTGAAAACTAAGTTTGCACTCAGTAGAGTAAATACCTCCACAAAGGCCCATTAGTACAGGATATCCCGATCCTGAGTTGTGGAGTCTTGCTTTAAAACAAACCCAACAAAGAAAGTGAAAAAAATAACTATTATTAATATTATTATTATTATTATTATATTTATTTAGAAACTATAAGATCAACGCTGTTTATTTTCTTCTTTACATCCCTAATACCTACTGTAAAAAGTAGGTAACAGTACCTGAAAAAACATACACTTTACATCTGAAAAAACAATAAAATACCCCCAAATCTGGTAGAAAAACTTGCAATATATAATATCATCAGGTCTTGGAGAATATAAGATAATCAATCACGCAGATCATTCACTCTAACCTCATTTAAAGCAGGATCGCAGGCTTTTCCCTGTAATAATCATAAAGAAGAAATGTCCCTTGTATATTTAGCCATTACATGTACTCTCTGAGCAGTTGATGTCTGAGATGTTTTTCCTCTCGGCTTGCATCGTCCCCTCAGCTGCAGATAAACTGTACTACAGGTTTGAGAAAACATAGTAGGAACTGATTCGCGAAAGATTAATAACGGACTAACTGTAATCATGCATTCACAATTATACAGAAACACACAGATGAGACAGGCATTGGTCACTCACCACAGTCTGCGAGGCATCGTCACAGAGGAATAAGAAGCTGAACAGCGGAGCTTCTCATCAATCCCTGTGTGTTTCATCCCCGTCTCCTCTATTATAACCCGATAATGCACTTATAATATTCATTCAGCCTCACCACCACTTCAAGACAAATCAGATGCACACACACACGTTTGATTATACTGTTATTAATGAGCAGTTGTTTGTATCTCTTTGTAGTAACCGAGCAGAGGAGAGACAGAGGGCCACTGTGGTTTAATGATGGAGGAGAGAGAGGAGAAGGGGACGAAGAGGAGGAGGAAGAAGGACAAAATGGTGAAGCAAGGGAGGAATAAAACGTTCACGGTCAGAAAGGACAGAACAAGAAGAAGAGAGAATAAAAATAAAATCCTCACACCTGCAGGCCTGCAGACACAAAACTTTGTGAAGCATCCATCCATCTGATGTGTGTGTTCCCTTGGCCTTCAGCTCTTCACATTTCACTCTTTTTCTTCCTGCTGTGGTTATAAAATGTTGCTCATTGTGGGAACTGTTGTGTTTTCTTTACAAACTCATGGTCTCAACCTTATTCTGATATATTTGTTCGTAAATTGGACTAAACAGAATATCTTTTATTACAATTGATTCTTCAGTTTTAGTCATTCACAAACTTTTGTGTGATGCACTTTGTAACCTTGTTTAGATAATTGCTATACAAATAAAATTATTATTATAATTATTATTATTATTATATTTCCCTCAGATCATCCTCATTACATTGCAGGAGTATATAAACCAAACTACGCTGTCATCCGAGTGCTTAAAGTCATAATTCAGGAAAATGGGCTGTGT
The DNA here is from genome assembly GCF_949316205.1 of Platichthys flesus. Lineage (NCBI taxonomy): Eukaryota > Metazoa > Chordata > Actinopteri > Pleuronectiformes > Pleuronectidae > Platichthys > Platichthys flesus. The sequence goes on along the minus strand of NC_084948.1, from coordinate 3,595,594 downwards.
GTTAATCAAGAGTTAAAACTACAGCATCCAAACAGAAAACATGTTATACATGTAAGTGGTGTGTGCAGGTGGAGGAACAATAGTAAAAATATGGGCTTACCTCTTCAAGTCTTGTTTCCATGTTCACACTCTATATAAAGATGGACATCTTGACGGCTCCATTGAATTGAAGCCAAAGAGTCTCTCTCGCCACCTGGTGGTTCGCTGTATATAATTCCTGCCTCCTTTATGTTAATGGCCAGGACATGGACCAAACTTAAAGGTCAAAGTATTAAAACTACTAGTAAAATTTCACATCAGCATAATTTGCATTCTATAGTATTTCACGCCTTGACCCTGTTAACATAGTAGTAGTTAGGTCTGAACGTCTGGGGCTGCAGACCATCCAACCATCCAAACCTGCACAGACACAAAGAAAGGCTCCGGCTGCACTGAAGGCACTTCTAACTGTGAGGGGACACTGCTAACCAGCCTAATTTGATTTCCATCCATCCATCCATCCATCTATCATCTATACCATTCAGTTTTTAAGTGTTACGGGAGAGCCAGAGCCAATCACAGCTGATATTGGGTGACAGGCAGGGTACATCCTGGACAGGTCGCCGGTGTATCACAGGACCAACACACACAGATAAACAACCATTCAAACTCACTTTCACACCCAGGGAAAATGTAATTAACCTGAACCCAATATGCAAGTTTTTCGAATGTGGGAGAAAGCTGCAGCCACTGGAGAAAACCCAAACACACAGGAAAGAGCATACACATTCCACACAGAAAGGTCAAACACCTAAGGCGACATACAAATCTAAAATTGTGGTTTTGGTCCTCTAGGAGGCAGTCAAGCAACAGATGAACCTCACATTAAACAGAACATGTACATGTATTGTAAGAGCAGAGGAGGTTTCACAAATTACTTGGTACTAGGTAATTGAAGGATGAAGGCAACGAGATGCATGTAAAGGTAAAGCAGGTGGAGGAAGACTCATCTGCTGTTGCTGTGGCAGCAGATGAGTCAGAATGTGAGAACCAGCTCACAGTGATGGAGAAGAGGGATCTTCAGCTGGTTAATCTGGCTCAGTGGTTATCGAATGGGTTTTCTCACAAGGCATTTTTATGAAAACAAGTATTTCCAAGGCACAGCTTTACATATGATGCTTAGTAAATCATTAAAAACTACAAAAGCAACAACACCTTTGTGAGGATGAAGAAACAGTCCAATAATATTAGGTACAAGAAAGGAGATGGACAGAGAAAGGAAAATAGCAAGAAGAGAAAAACAGGGTAAGAGATGAGGTTAGGTGATGGACAAGGAATTTTCTAAGAGCACAGACACTGATCATACTGCAGACTGTCATCTCTGTTTCTCTCTTTCTTTAATCTGTTAATTTGCCTCTGTCCTGTCTTTTTTTACATCTAACACCTGGATTCAGCACATCACATGAGCCTATACACACACACACACACAAGTGTACACACACACACAAGCGTACACATAAGTGCATGCTATTCTGCACTCGGGTAGAGGAGCAGCTCAAACGGGAGTCACGACACACTCATTCATATTCAGAGCCACTCAAGAGTAGACGGTCTAATGACACCAAGGGCAATGGGATACACTGAGGGTGTGTGTGTGTGTGTGTGTGTGTGTGTGTGTGTGTGTGTGTGTGTGTGTGTGTGTGTGCGTGTGTGTGTGTGTGGATAACACTGCAAATTACCGACATGTCCTTCTTTACAATGAAACTGAATATTATTTCATAGTCAAGGCTTCATGTCTGAAACACAGCTGTATACAGCTATATGCACAATCATGTTATGAAAGAGTTTCAATTTGACCAAATAAGGTTCACTGGAGTGTATGTATGGAAAGTGCCTTGAGATAAGGTATGTTGTAATTTGGTGCTATACAAATAAAATCGAATTGAAGTCCAAGAAACCCATTTGGTCGTGTATTAGCTAAGAATAAAATCCTGGATTTGGAGTAGAAAAGCTGTTACCAGATATAATTAAAGACACTGCAAAGATTATAAAATATGCTAGTACAATAAGCCTTGAATCACCTCAAGTGAAGAAACACTTCCTTATTTATCTTAATAAGGGTTTCCTACACAATTAATCTAATCTATGGAGGTAACAGGGGCACACCTGGACACAAGTCACACTCATGTGCAACAGATTCTGAGTGACAGGCACAGAGACTTGAGAGGGAAAGACAAGTTGTTATCTTAGAGAAAAAAACTGCAGTACATGTCCCAACTGCAGCGGAACACTGAGGTCTCACTGACTGGGTTGATGGTAAGAATGTTATGGACCATATTGTGAGTGTGAGGTAGCTAGCTGTAACGCTAATGGGCATGCAGCAAATAGTGGCGCACACACCAAGCTAGAAATCCCCTATAATAGTATGAGATCTGTAAAAAATGTTGGTTCATAATTAAACTGTGGAGGGACAGATAAGAATATGTCGGGCCACAGCTTGTACAATTAATGGGCAACACTGTTGTTTCAAGACAACGAAGCTAATTTCCCCAAGAAATCTCAAAGAACAGAAATAGATGGACTATATTTATAAAGCGCTTCTCTTATCTTACCAACCACTCAAACCATATTTACATGTCACTTTCATGCAGAACCACTTTACTCAGCATTTTTATTCAGTCACATCATACACTGTCGGCACATCCATTAGGAGCAATTTGGGTTCAGTATCTTGCCCTAAGACACTACTGAATATAGAGGCGACAGGGATCAAACAAACAACCTTCTGGTTGGTGGATGACCCGCTCTACCGTCTGAGAAACAGGTGAAAATGACTGTAATGTCACATTTTGACTGGTTTTAAAACAAAATGACCTGATAAGACTAAAAGCGAGTTTGACTCTCTCAGTGATCGAGATACTGAAAAATCAGTGTGTTGCTTCAGGTGCGTGCTTGTGTGTATATGCTCAGACTGACTGGGGATTGGAGTGTGTTGATACAGATTTAATATAAATTGACATACTGACTAACAAACACACACAGAGGCCCTTTACCTCTCATCACTACGGCAACCTCCATTAGCGGACTTTGCCGGTGGTTTGTTTCAATAAAAGAAAGCTCCTCGCACACAAAACCCTGAAACCGTATCATGTGAGGCAGGTACATGGTACACTCACATTCAAAATTAATTTCACATAACAGCTGTATTGTGTATATATCTAAATGTTAGGATGATTTTCACTTTTTTTTCTCAACTTGCACAGAACATGTCTACATGACAACTGTTACTTCCCCTTTATTAAAAGCTATGAAACATAAAAGAAACTTCAATTTTTATGTATAACATCATCAGCACTTGTTTCCAAAACACAGATGTATTTGGAAACAATACACTGTGCAATAAGACAGTGTATTGTAGTTGTGATGGGTTAGAGAAAGAGAGAACTAGAATTACTGCCCTGTTTAGTATGCCTCTACCAACCACTGCGTTTATATTTCGAGATTTTTGGGAGGTCACTGTGAGCTGTGACCTTTAACCATTTACATTGAATCCAAATAATTGGATCTCTGTCAATTTTCAACTCGCTCTGTGTTGTTAATATATCAGTATTACGTGAAGATGAGCATTGAGATCTACTGGCTGTTGGCTAGAACTACAACACACGTGTCTTCAGATTGAGAGTGGGGAAATAGCACAATCAAAACCTGTGACTACAGCAACTACATGACAAAATCTGATAAATATGAAAGTTGTTGAAAGTGTATTAAATCACTCCAAATACACTGTGGAGCAGGTACGCCGTATGGAGGAGGAAGATGCTGCCATTGCTGAGAGTGAAGCTGCCCCGGGACCTATGAAAGCGGTGCAGAGCTGCTTCATCCTGTCACTACCAAAATCAAATCAGTTCATCCTAACGCCCACATGAACCTTTGAACCAAATTTGATGAAATTCTATCAGAGCATTCTTAAGATATCATGTTCACAAGAAAGGGACAGATGGAGGGACCACCCTGTAAACATAATGCCAGCACATAATGCCCATGTGCTGTCACCAGCACATGGGCTTAAGAAGTTACACACCAGGCAAAGAAATGTAAAATATCCAGCAGCCACAGTGCATCAAACAATCATGTTGAATTGTTATGTAATTCAGTTAAGCTAGGTTTTACATTAACAATCCTTCTGGGGACGTTCGTCCTCTGCATTTGAGTTATCCTCACTAATTTGCAGCAGTGACATCACAACCTCCAGCTCTGAGGTCTTGATCAAGAGCACAAGCAGAAATGCTTCAAACACTGAGTGTGTGATTCAGCGGCCGTGAGAAAAAACCATAACAGCCAGAGGTAACACACAACAGGAAACAAAAGTCTTGAATTGGTTCTTGTGGGATTTGTCATCGTGAGTTCTGCTTTTCTTTTTTCTTTCAGTGAATCAGTTAAGATCTGAGATCTGTCAGGGCTGCAGACAGTCTGAAATGATGCAACATGGTTAATGCCAGTCTCAGCCGACCACTGCAGACTTGAACAAGATGTCAAAGCAGAAAACAGACTATCCAGACACTACACAGACGTGGTTTTTACTCAGGAAAAAGGCTTTGTTTATGGTTTCAGGAGGAAAGAGATTCAATAAAATCTGTGGAGGCTATTTATAATCATACATATATACTAACCTTGAAAACAGCCCATCATTATGGCGCTGGTGAATAAGTCTAAATGGTGTAGTGATCTTCAAAATTATACATTTCATTGAATGAAATGAGGCTCATTTCACAAGACCCAAAATGCTTATGTGTATTTATCTGGTATTTAAATTCTGTTGTGAGGTCCGTCTGCAGATCTTCCTAGCAGGCTGTGAACAGCAGCATGTTTCATCAGTTACAGCATTATAGGGCAGCTTGAATAAGAGGCAGAACATAGGGCAGTTGCACATCAGTGCTCCACAGATATTTTCTCCCTAATTACTTTAACACAAAGTATGGCCTTGCCTCACATAGCCAAGATCAGAACATTAACTTCCACCTGATACGTTTAGATTTAGAAGCAGAAAGGTGACCAGGATTTAAAGAAGAACTCACCGAGATTTCAGGGCAGACAAAGTTGACTTGTCAATCCTGGAGAGGAATGAGAGAGAGACAGAGACACACACAGAAGAGAGAGAAATATTATTGATCTTTCTCTGAAATGTTTTTCTTCCTGAAACAGTAATGAGGACGCAGAACTTGTAAGATAAGGTGCAAGTTCAAGGAATTCATCTCTGCAGCTGTAATGGGTCACCTGAGGTGACGTGGCATTTTAAAATGAATAAAACGTGTCAGCGCTTCTTCTGTACTTCCTGGGAAAAATATACAACAATATACATATACAGTGCATTTGCACAATTATGATATTGCAGTTAGACATAGACATAGCTACACATCAACAATGATCAAAAACATTTTGTCCCTCCATTCATCCATCGCCAGCGTATCACAGGGTCAACACACAGACATAAACAATCTCTCTATGAGAAACAAGCGTCCCTGATCTGAAGAAACCGTGATTGATTAGTTTATTCTCAATGATCAATGTCACCTAATCAGAAATCAAGCTTAGAATTGATTGTCCTTCTGGACGTATCTCAGATGGAAAACAACATTAGGCGCTTGGTCTTGGTAAAATCTGAATGCTTGGTGCAACTATGCTCACAAAAAAAAATGACACAGAATAGATATATCCTGAAAAAAGAACAGCAGTGTCAGTGTTATAGAGCAGAGCTACACGACTTTATGTAACAAGGTAACTTCTTCTCTCGCTGCTCAAACCGGTTATAAGCTCTCAGTGTTTATAAGGGTTTGATTCATGCTTGACTACATACTGTTTATACTAATAACATGGAAAAATCTTCTTCACTTCTCAGTTCAGTTCATGTTTACTGCTAATAATGGTGAAGGATCTGTGAGGCACATAATATGGCTTTTTACCTCACGTGTGTGTTTTACAGCGTTCTCTCACGCCTCACGAAGGAATTTGTCATGATATCACTTCTTCAATCCAATCCATTTAGAGACTAATCCATGCAAGATCCATTTCAAACAAACACAAAGATTTATATAAGCCGCACACCTACAGGAACACAGCGTACAAACAGACGGCATGCTATTTTTTACCATGACAGAACCTAAGCTGGAGGTTCTGAATGTAATCTTTATTTTTTGCAGGGTTTATGAGTGCGTTACCTAAATAACCCATAACAGAAAGAGGTGAGATTCTGTAACATGTATCACTTTTAGATAGCAAATGAATGGTTTTCAAACATGTACACACTCAGCTACTTCTACTTTATACAAATGTTTCCATGATGCATTTTAAAATGTATCTCAATGCTGTTGTTTCTGGTGGATGCTTGCTGCTCTGCTGAAGTGACACCTCACTGCAATGTTACCCCTATATTGTAGTGTAGCTGCAGTCTGTGCCCTCGTGGGATGTATCGCTAAACAGTTAATAAGATATGCCGCCCACCAGATGAGTCATCACACAGACCCTACTGTCATGAGACGCTTTCTCTCACCCTACATCTTAGAGAAGAGAATACTCTGATTGACCGTGTTTGTGCATTTCGAAAACATTATGGTCAGAAAATTTTGTTTCCACATGGGTCAAGCTTAAACAACACATTTGAGTACATTCACTGCCGACACATTAAATACTGTCTTTTTTATATTTCCTTGTGTTTGTATTGCATATTTACCTATCTGGTGCAATGCCCGTTCGAAACCTGCAGGTTGGGGGGGTGTTTCTGTTAATGTTGTTATCATGACAGAGATCAGCACATGTGACGTAGTAGAAGACTTGTTCAACTGGAACTGCACACTGGGGGCACACTGCCCCGTCCCCACTGACTGCTACAGAGTACAGCTGGTTTATTCCGGTTTTACTGATATTAAATGTCCAAATCGCACCAAAGTTTACACTGCACTTCCCTTGTCTCTCAACAATAAACATGCAAAGTGTGAAGCCAATAAGATGTAGAGTTCACAGAATATGCAATCCACGTACACTGGCAGACAGAGATTTGTGGAATTACTGCAGATGTTTCTTAATTTTTACTCTCCCGTTTGCTGCTGTAACACAGCTTATAGGCCCTACCTATTTTACACCAATGTCAGCAGGTATACGTAGGTTTTTAACAAGCAGGTAAACTTGCTTACAAATATGTGGCTCCTTTCCCATTGCCAGTTGAGGAGTTTTCCTTCAGAATTTTTTCTTCCTGGTGAGTCCTGTTCATTGTATTGAAAACCCATGAACAATGCATCAGAAACCATCGCTGTCTTTCAAAATAAAGATGTAAAAAAACACTGCCAATCGAAGGACGGGGCCGATTTCTCCTGCCGAATCATTTGACCCTAGACTCAATGCTGATTGTATCCTTTTCCGTAGTGGACCAAAACCAGACCTTAGTGGCTGCTAATGACTAGTAGAAAAGGGGCTTTAGCGGCACAGTCATAAAGGATTATCCTTTTTGTTTTATCATTCATTTTAGGAGGCCGGTTACGTGGGGGGTTTTCAACACAGATGACCGATAAAAACACATCTTACAAATGCCTCCTCAGAGTCAGCCCCACATTTCGAACAGGCCCCCATCTGACCCACCCATCTATGCATCCATATCCCTGCATGTGATATTAAAAACAGAAACATGTCCAAATTTCACAAATAGGATCTGCTGACAGTTACAAGCCTCAAATACTCTACCTAACAACACCTTTACCCCCAGAGGCCATAATTAGCTGTTCCAACAATCATCACACTGAAAACGTTATAATTTTAAGCGTCATCCCTTCACATCATGTGTGCTGGTCCAACCTGTCTTGGCTTCATAGTAAATGTAATTTGTTAAAGCTTATAAATTCTTTAGAGTGACCGATGAACCAGCTCTGCAAATATTTTTAGTCAATTTGTTCGCCAGCAGAACTGATTAAAAGCAACAAGTCTTGTCATCTCATATTCAGCCTTCAAATCATCTGTAAGAAAAAACAACTTCTGCTATTTAGATGATACAACTTGCTTTCCTTGTTTTACGAATAATACAAAAACTGATTCAAAAGTTTTGCTGAGCTGCAGCTGTTAAAGGGACATTCCATCAATATATTATTAAAGCATCAGGGACTCGCATATCCAGACTCCCATCCATCCATTTCTGGACCTTATCCCAGAGGATGTGGTGCACCCTGGTCAGACCGCCAACCCATCATTGAGCAAAAGAAACACACTCATATTCACACCTCCAGACAATTTAGATTCTCCACTGAAACAAAGCTGCATGCTTCTGGACTGAGGGAGTAAGTCATTGAACGTGGAGGCACATGTAGATCATACAAACTGAGCACAAAGTATTCTAACTTTTCTCTGCACCATAAACTGTTTATAAAAAAGCTCTGCTCCTAACACCAAGCACACTTGGTGGTAATGCACCTTGACATTCAAGGCCCCTCGCCAGTAAACCGAACAAATAAATAAAAGGTCCAGCACACAATCAATAAAAGGGTTAGGGTTTGAGGAGGACTCACTAATGACAAGGAATAATTCTGAAGTAGCTCCAGAGCTTTCACACTGGACAAGAGAACAGAGAGGGCACTGTGCAAATATGATTAAAGCTCTAAAATGAATTTCCCAAAAAGTAACTTGGAGTTACTTATTTTAAAAACTGGAGCTCTCCTCCATTGCTTCAGTAGACATTTTTGTCTTGACAGGTTGTTTAGTTGTCATCATGATGTGTGATCTGACTTCATGTGTAAAATAAAATCTTTTTATTTTCTAAAAAATCTCTGATTGCCTGGTTTGGTTTTTATCCCTGTATCAGCCCCTCATTAACCCTGCTACCTGTAACGTGCTGCTCCTCAGCTCAGTGTGCTTCAGGTTACTTCAGCCTGTCTGGCAGCCTCAGCCCACAACCGGGAAGGTTAAGTGCTCTGAAGCAGCGCTTCAGTGTCGGAGCGATTAGCAGCAGGGGAGCCAGCACAAAACACTCCGTCCGAGTGTGTCAGCGCATCCAGCACTAAATGGTATGCCTGGCACCTACTTCTATGCTGCATCATGGGAACTCTTCTCATCCAACAGGGCAGGAAAACATGACCAACAAGAGCTGTGTCCATAGTCCCAGAACAGGGACAATATAGCAACAACAATGGACAGCAGGGAGAGACAAAGCAGACTGTTGATAGTTGATGTCTCTGAATGGAGACAGCACAGAGTGAAACTGTATATTCTCACACACACACAGGCGGACACACACAGACACGCACACACACACGCACACATCAGGCTGTCATAAAGAGTTTTAGAGCTGAGATGAGCTCTCCACCCATCCTTCCTTTTCAGACAAAAGTTTAGATTTCCATACCACACAAATATGCACACACTCTTAAAACCAGCAGCACAATATACCTCGATCAAACTCACTCAACAACTACAATCCTAACGTGCACAATCATGAGCATGTATATACAACGCAAACTGTAAGACACACACACAAACAAATTAGAATCCAATAAAAATGAGACATACCATCCAAATCCACCAAATGACACACTTCTCCTCCTTTTAAGCATTTTGTCAGATTGAACTTTCTCAGCAGACTCTCTCCTCTGGGAAATGTTTGTCCTGCTGTCAGTCTCTCTTTCTCTCTATACTATGTACTCTTGCACGTTGTCTATCTCTCTCTCTGACCAAGTCTCCCTACTTCCCTCCCACTCTCTCTCTCTCTCTCTCTCTCTCTCTCTCTCTCTCTCTCTCTCTCTCTCTCTCTCTCTCTCTCTCTCTTTCTCTCTCTCTCTCTCTATCTCTCTCAGTTTTTTTATTGCCTCTATTTTATTTCCCCTCCTTTGTCTCACTCACTTCTGCTGTCACAAATGCCTCTCCAGACCCGTTGTTTCTCACTTTGCCACTTGACCAGTCATCTACCTTTCCTTAGACATTGCATGGTCTCTGGCTTTCACAGGGTGTTAAACCAACACACACGCACACGCAAACGCACACGCACACACACACACACGCACACACACACACACACACACACACACGCACGCACGCACACACGCACACCCACACACACACACACACACACACACACACACACTCTCTCTCTCTCTCTCTCAATGTGGCACAACAAACAGGTGCACTGAGGTATATGCACACACACAGGTGATAGGAGCAAGCCGGGGAGGGACCACAATCTCCAATGTGGGGCTCTGTGCTCGTTTCCCCCCCCCCCCCCCCCGCTGAGTCTGCAGATTTCTACTCACAGTTCACACTCACACAGCAGCATTAAAAAAACATCTTGAGTGGACTGAATCAACTACAATACACCCACTCCAGCCTAAAATCATGTTTCAAACTAAAATGCGCTTTCATTTTGACATTGATTGTATAACTGGATGGTCTGCACCGGCCTGACTCATATACCTAGAATCTGCTTAGAAAATATGCCGAGCTGGATTCCGTGAGTTAAATATTGTACAATATTAGTTGATACTCTTACTGGAAAGGGGAGGGTTGAAGAGCCGTGCAGATAAACCACAGCATGTGGTTGCAACCAAAGGGAGTGTCCTTCCTGATAGCCTTCCTCTTCTCGCTGAGTTCAAGTTCACACAGATTCTGACTTGAAAAAACTCAAGAGATATTTTTCAACAAACCTTGTGAGATATTTTGTGGTTAATACTTCAGAGCTTGTATATACACTTAAATAATTTTATATTTTTGCCATTTATTCCATAGGACATCTCAAGAGGGGTCAGACATACACTAATATTACACATTAAAGTTGCAGTGAATAGGACTAAGGGCATCTAGTGGTGAAGTTACATATTGCAACTAGCTGAATAGCCCCCTCCTTGTTCAAGCATTACCTCAGTTAAAGAAAAGGCCTTCTCTAGAGCCTGTGTTTATCCTCTCTAGGCATCTGTAGAAAAATTGTGGGCTATGTGGAGGACGACCCTCTTCTTATGTGTCAAGGACTCCTCAATGCTGAGGTGACAGGAACAGAATGACTCAGTTTCAGGTGATTTATGCACAAATGAAAACTATATATAAATATATGGGTGTGTGAGTTCAGAGCTCACAGAGGAATGGAAGTTATGCAATGTAACTCATTACCTTTGCTGTTGAGTAATCAGCAAAGTAACACTCTTTTTTAAGGAATAATGTCAATAGAGTTATTGATTACAACACTGCTGCACAGTCATCTGTTTAAACAGCATAAAAACTAAAAAACTAACAAATCATCAAAAACTATGGTCCATCATATCAGAGATGGGAAAAAGCAGCTGTCTGTCTCTGAGCTGGTGAACTGATTCTTGACTATATTTAGCCCCATCTACAGAAATTGGATCAATGAAATTACAGAGCATTAACAGTTAGAAGCGAATGATAACACACCAATGTCAGGATCACTATCACAGCAGAGGAATAAAGGATAACAATGGTTTCTTACAATAATTTCTTAAATTTAGGTTTAAATACACATGGATTTAAGCTACACATACATTAAATAATAAAGAAACGGAAATATAAAAAAATTACCTACCCCAACATGACAAAGATACACAACCTGTGCTTGTTGACACTGCGTGTAAGTGGGGCAAATTATAGATCAAATTAACATAGGCAACTTTGAGGACTTTTTAGATTAGGGCAATGCACTGCAAAAAATACTTTGACCTATTCAATTTGTTTTTGTATAGTAAGTATTGTTTAGATGGCAAGACAGAAAATACAAAATAAACTAATGTCCTGAAAAAGTTCATTTTCAGATCATACTTGAGCTCTGTCATCCTTTCATCTTTGAATAGAGCCTTGATTTGATTTATAATCACTTTACAAAAGTACTGAGTCCAAGAAACATATCAAGCACTTCTGAAGCCTAGAGAGTGATTATAGTCAAAAGCTTTCACCATGATATATTATGTATGGGCCCCCCTCTCTCTCTCTATCTCTGTATCAGATTGACTCCACTGATTAAAAACAATTATATACTCCAATGGACACACAAAGAGAAAAGTCTGACACTAAATTACTTGTCATTATAGAATAGAATAGACAATCGAATTTGAACTTGAATTGAACTTACATAAGCCTTGTCTATGTACATGACAGTGACGGGTCTATGCAGAGACCGAACTCTCCCTCTAGTGGTTCATGTGTATAGTAAATATGCTGAAAATGAAAAATCTAAATCTAAATTTTAATGATAGTCAAACTGGAAAGGAGGACGGGAACTTTTATATTCGTGCGCATCTGTTAAGTTCAGTGAAAAATAATAAATGACCGCTTAAGATGGCTCATCATCACTAGTGTACAGAGAGCATAAACCTAACAGAGGAGAAGATAATAGGTAATCTAACCCTTTAGCAGGCATGTAAGAATATTTATTATAATATATGTGTTTAGTCTGATTATGTTTTTGGATTAATGCTGTTTTAAACAATGGTGTCTTGATGAAATAACTTATAATACTTTATAAATGTGGTTGTACCAGAAGGCTCATAAACAACAGTAAAGAGCCAAAAAGAGAAAACAGTTTTTCTCACGGATCGACGTATAAATTCCAAGAGACCTTGGGGGCCCCAGGCGATAGAATCATATGATACCAAACCACATCATTCCAATCTCCAAATAATGGTTTTAATATAAAAATTATAGACAAAACGTCATACTGGGCTCACATAAATAATAGTAAAGTAGTAAAGTTTTAGTACAAGCCCACAGCACCATCCCAGGCACATCACATGCATTTAGACAGCTCACAGCCATTTGTCTGCTTTGCCTACCCTGTTGTAAAGCCCCTGTCACCATAAACTCTGCTCTCAAATACTGACAATGTTCAAGTTGTGTTTGCAGTTGGTTTTGATGCCCCTAAGTTACAGTTTAAACAAAGTTGTACAGGCTTTTAAAGTTTTGGGATAAATGCTTAAAAAAGACATCAAACACCATTTACATTGTACCACCACTGTTTGACTGGCTGCTGCCCACTGAGAGACCATTATGTACCAGTATGTGGTTGCCGAAGCCCAATGGCCAGTCTGGAGGTTACTCCCAGTTGTCCCTCCACTGTTTAAACGCCTCACCAATGTTGACAAAGTTCTTTCCCCTTTCAGTATTTCGTTATCGCGGTAGGGTTTGCTGTATTCTTTGGTGCTTCGGCACTCAGCATTTTGCGCCCTACTGTGAAAAAGGCATTTCCAGCATGCTAACGGTTGTTGTTATGTTCTGAAACAGTGGTAGTGTCATTTTGGATTTTGATAATATTGATTGGAAGTCATATCGAGGAGATCTTGGCAGAAAAAAAGTTTAATAGCGCTTACTCAAACTTTAATGATTCATGTACACAATAATACCTAATAATTCAATTAATTAACCTGTTAATGATCATATGTATATATGCTTTACCATGTCCTGTTTTTCTTGTTGTTCATTCTTTAACACAATAATTCTGTCTCTTAAGTCACTTTTTAAGAGACTGAGTATTATGACTCGAGAGGATTTGCTACTTTCATAGTGTGGAAAGATTCACACTCTCTGTTACAAGTACAGCACGTTCAACATGGTTCTAAAATGTGACACTTTCATTTACACCCACACCGAACTTTGCGCTAAATCCAGGCAAGTGGGTCGGCCGACGTCACCTGTCAGGAGGTCACCACAGGATCTTTCCTACACACTGAGAGCATTTTAACAGTGAGACAGCATGCAGTGGATAATATTTATTAAAAGCACTTAGCATTGCTGCATTTTAATATGGTTATTAGCACTTTATTCCTGGGCCACTATCTTGATACCTCAATGCTGTTCTGTGAAACAGGATAATAAAGAAAAATTGTAAATCTGTCAAGATTGAGTCCGTTTGACATTTAGATTTCCCAAGAGGTGTCATAAAGACTGAAGCTTTTCCCTCCTCTGACACGCTAATACAAACGACTCAGTTTCGTCCTACCAACTTGCTTTGGTGAAGATAGGACATTAAAGCAGGTGGTTACATGTAAGAACTAAGACCAGGTTACAATTTGGTGATTACAAAACATCTCCTTCACAATCAGCGTTTGTGTACAGAGTTGTGATATGGTTTTTAGTGGGAAGGACAGAAATTTGTGTGTCTTTGCACTTTTAATGGCTTGTGTATTTGTGTTTGTTTGTGTACGTGGGAGAAAGAGAGGGAGGTGAGAGAGACACCAAAAAACTGTGTCTAGTCAAAATTAAACTGGGATCAAATGCAGCAATAAAAAGGCACATTGACTGTATACACATGTGTTGAAAGTCCATCACACGCTCCAACATGTGCATAACACTAATCCGCTGACATTCTTCTACCAAACAGCATGGTGCAGTTCAACGTGTTAAGGTGTCAGCCTTTTCTTTCGTTTCATTAACATTCGATCATGAAATTATATTTTCCCCAGTGATGTCACCTTCAGCATTATTGATGAATAGAGAGTATTTTCTTAGAAGGTACTTCGAGTGAAGCATGCTCACTTGTAATGGACACGTATATTTAAACGTTTAGATTGGACGTCATGACAGCTCCCGAAAGTTAAGCCAAACCATCGCCAGCTGGTTGTAGGACCTTAATACTGCAGCTTTAGACCATGATCACACTGTGCAGACTGGTGCCCAAGTGAAGATCTTTGGTGCAGGATGGCAGCCTTTGTAGTCTGGATATTTTGGCTTAATTTTTGACAGTGGGAGGAAATGTCAGAACACCCTTATAGCATGTCCTGGTACTTACCAGAGAAGAGTAAGTATGTACTTTTTCCTGTGGACCACACACAACACACTTTTAAGTAATAATTTTGTGATAAATATTTAATTATGCTTTTTCTTCTGTCTCAGCTTTTTCTTCACTCCAAAGAAATTAGTTTTATTTTATTTTGGAGCCTTTTTCAATAAGATTCTCACTATTAAACAGAGACTTGATGTTTTCATCTTTATTACATCTGTTCCTTGCTCACCACCCTCCCCTCTCTGTGCCCTCTTCCTGCCATGCAATAACATATTTGGTCATTACATTGATTCCCAGGGGATGATATATACGCCCAGGCAGACGTGAGAGAGTTCTCTCTTTCACTTCAGTTATCTCTTCCCTCCCTTCATCCATCTCTACTGAGTCTCTAATAAGTTACTTAGTCATATGAGGTTTTTCAGGTGTGTTGCTGATTCAGAGCTGTTGCTCTGCTTTAATTAGTTTCTGTCTCAACCACATCTGTCACCATCTATTACAACAAGCACAGAGACACACACACACACAAACACAGATTATCCTCGAAGTCCAGCTTCATCCAGCCTACATATTGTACGACGCTATAACATTATTGCCAAATGTGTCTTGCTATTTTTTTCAATATGCATACCCACATGCAGACCAGTAAAGACAACATTGGTATTGAGGGGATGTTTGAATGAGTTAACAATAATCAGCTGTATTTTAAATCAGGTTCATCATCTCATCTCAACTTAAAGCAGTGGTGCCCAAGCTAGGGGTCTGGACCCCCTTAAGGGAGGGTTGAAAGAGGATCTCTAGAATACAAATTTAAAACAATTAAGAATTAATATTATTATTATTAGTAGTAGTATTATATGGTGGTTATTTGATCCTGTTATGTCATTGTGAATACATTAAATCAACATTATACCTCAAACTGATCTCATCATTAGGTTGTGTTGAATAATAAGACAAATTCAACATTCGTGACCAGACTGCCATATTTGTTTAAAATATTGGAAGAAATATTACCCATCTGCTGCTCTGTATACACACACACACACACACACACACACACACACACACACGCACACACACACACATACAGACAATAAAACATCTACTGCATGCACGTACACAGAGGGTTTAGGGGTGCAGCTATTTTCCTCTGTATCTCATAATGTGATCTGAATAAGGCTCTGCATTGTTTTGCCATGCATGACTCATTTTCACAGACGGAGGAACATAATGCAAATATTTATGATTTTTTTTATGTCATTTACATAACCCTTTACAACAACCAGCTTCTCCCTCATCAAAAAAATCATCATGTTTAATGAAATAAGTAGAAGTATTGTAAAATGCACCATAACACACGCCCCCAGTGGATTTTATTAGAAACTAGATTTACCCAGTAATGTGTCTCCAGCATGAAACCACTTGTAATGTAGATTGAAGTAAATTAAACTGCTTTTCTAACCACAAGGTAGCAAACAGAGTAAAGCTTGACGCTGAGCAGGTACAGAATGCTGCAGGGATGATGTATTTTGGTGTTAGCATCCTTCTGATTTCCATGACAAAACAAGATTTTACCATTGGCTTTTCCGCTATTGCAGACGTTTGAATGGTGTCAAGTCACCACTTTTATAAATTTTGAAGCCTTGATAAAATCTCCAGAGGTCAAAAATATAAAATAATGTTAAGCTACAAATGAAATCCAACATGGTTGCACAATTTCAGCATCAACACCGCTAACTCTCCAATTGAATTCTGGTCTTGTGGTTTGCCACTGAATGCAAAAGCCTGCAACAGTTTAAAAGCGTGCGACAATTAATTTATTACAATATGGTATTTTTTGATGTATTTAATGTCACAGAGTCAAATATTGAAATATTAACTAGGGACCTTAATTGTTATATTTTACCAGAAAACAAACAAGGTAAACCCTCATTGAAAAATTTAACAACCTAACCTGTTGGGCCCCAAACCAGTGATTAAATGATAATGGTGCTTTTTTTAGAGCTTTGCCAAGCTCTAATACATTTTGAGGTGTTGAAGGATTATTCACTTATATTTCAAGAGTGTGGTGTGGACAAACAGGCAGTGGGGTAGAAATTTATTTCAATCTCAAAACTAAAAGAAACTATTTTCGAATGTCCTAATTTGTCATTTGCGCAAACACAGCATGAAGAAGTTATGCACTTTATTGACTAACAACTCAGAAGTGAAGAGAAGAAAAAGCATCCAATTCTCTTTGAAATGCACTCATGGCTGTGACCAAGAGCACATTGTATACAAACAATCTATTCTTAATCTATTATTGCTTTGGCTTGTTCCTAGTTTTAATTTTCTTCTAGCCTTCTTAAAGGATTTCAACTTCTCATTGTTTATAATCCGCAATCTATCACTCCTCACTAAACCTTCCTCATGTTTGCTTTCTATTTTTATCTCCCCCTCAAAGTTTCTCCATCTAGTGGTGGATGTTAGCGAAAGTGACAGCAAAGCCCACCCATAAACCCACTCTTCCAGATCTCACTCACACACACACACACAGAGACACACACACACTCACACACACACACACACACACACACACACACACACAAACACACACGCACACACACACACGCACACACACACACAAATTGTACACGTATATACCTTGAACCATCCACAGATACGTAGCGCACTCCTAAACACAAGCACTCACACATGCTGACACGTGTGCACATACATGCACACAACTTAACAAACTGTGACATGTGCACACAGACACACACACACACTCTTCACTGCACCTCCTCCACCCACAGCCTCTATGATGCCTTCAGTCCTCCTCCCTCCCGTTGTTCACTCTTCCAGACAACATTGATCAGAGCAAAACATCCATTAAATTCACGTACTTCCCCTTCACTGCAGAGCTGGAAGGGAGGAGGGGGTTTTAAGAGCTCCACGTAGACCCTGGATGTTGAAAATACAATGAGAAACACCCAGAGGGCCGACTGCAGAAGATCAGCCCACACACAAGCTTTTTAATCAGCCGTACACTGAGAACATGGCCCTTTCTCACACCTATCTCTTCCCTTTACTGGGAAGACACAAACACCAAAGTGAAACCCCTTGCAGCTGCGGTGACTCATTTGACACCATATCAAAGTTTTCATTGATCGCTTCACCAAAGTCATTGAGGAAAACGAGGATGGCGGAAAGGACAGATTTGGTTTGAAATCAATCAGTGCCAAAGAGAAAAAGAAGATTGTAGAAAACTACAGAGCAACAAATTAGACTTGATCACCAGAGGAGCATATGTGTGGGAGAGGAAGAATGGATGTGCAATAAGAGGGAAAAGATCAGAGAGGGAACATGGGAACTGATTAGTGTTGACAGACTGAGGGTGGATTATTAATGAAGGATGGTTAATGACAGGCGGAGAAAAGAGGAGAGGGGGACTGAAGCTCGAGGTATGTGTTCACGTTTGACTTTTATCTGTGCTCAAGTGCACAACTGCTGTCGATATGGGAAAAAAGAGACGGGGAGCGTGGGCACGATGTAAAAATAGATGATAGTTTTTACTTGAGTTCAAATATTTTAACTTGAGCAAATGAACCGAATGATGCAAATGTTGCGCCAATCAGAAATGCAGGACGTGTGCCAGTCGACACGAACCGCACACATGATTCCATTCACGTCTTTTTGCATCCTTGCACTGACTTTTTATGTAATTTCATGCTACTGAAAATTTGCTTCGCCCAATAATGAAGCATTGTAAATTATTATAGCTTGAAAGGGGAATATGTGAGGGTCTGTTTTTCTGCTCTTTCTGCATATGCCTCCACAGTGGGAACATATATATTCATAAGATTGCCAACAGGGACACTATTTGCAAGTGCATACCTGTGTGCATGCTTGTACACATTTAAATAAGTGGGTCAAATCCTGAATTCATACCATCTAAGAAGCGCAGATTAGCAATCATCTATTTTGAGCTGACACCAGGTCGGGCCGTAGATTTCACACTGCAGAAATGGAGCGACGCCTGCAAGCTGGTTCAGGCAGCCAACTCGAGCTGCGCTGCTCCAATCATGTGGCATACATCATGTGACATACAGTACCTCACTCTCCACAATCATATTTAATACACACACAGAACATTTTCCATCACAATTTCTTCAGCCCCTCCACCGCTCCAGCATCCACCTGCAGGATCCAACGAGAAGTGTTTGCTCATCACTCCCATCACGTCTGTGTAATCATATCAGGGGGAGTGATCGAGTCGGAGCCTCTCAATGCCAAACACTAACCTATTCTACTGTTGCAATAAACATTTCACTATGAGTTGTCTGACTGAACTGCAGATTTGTCAAACCTCCGACTATGAGGATGCTGTGTCTTATAAATAGAACTTTTGAATAGTGTTATTTTCAGTCTCACTTTCAAAATCTGTCTACACAACAGAAAACAACTAAAGTGAATTCCTGATTTAGTGCTCCTCATTAGTTATCCTCCGTATAAATACTCAAAGGCACATGTAGTCATCTGATGCTCGTACAACTTACAATCTTAACTCTACAGCAAAAGAAATTAATGAAAACATGAATCTCCTGCTAGTTGTCTTGAACAATTTTATATGTTGGCTATCACCACCAGCGCAGTGCTTCCTCTGGGGAAACAGACGCATGAACCACCCACTGCCTCTCCCCCCTGCACTGCTGCTGCGTGCATTATAGGGACCATGTTTCCTAGGGGGGACTTCTGCTTACACATATTAAACAACTCATCATGTACTATATGTGCACATGAACATGAATGAGAGCCCTCTGGCGCGCACATGCACGCACTGGGAAAAACATGGGTCGAAGAAGTCGTTTACCCTTTGGCTGACACACAGTTCAGAACACACTTCACATGCTATTTACATGGGGAAAAAATTACTTCAATTCCCCCCCTCCAATCAAATTTGCACAAACACAAATGCACAAACACAAACACACGCACACACACAGACACATACATGAACATACATCTATATAGCGCAATAGCCTCATTAACTGTCAAAAAGCGTAACTCCACAATGTAGCACAGTTGCAGGCTTAAAATAAATAATTTACGTTACACCATGCTGTCTCTCAGCCTTACACGACCGCAAACACACACAAACACACAACTACTCTGCACATAACACAAATTTAAAGAGGATGAAGAACCTCAGAAATCAATTTTGCACTTCACCTTTTTTGTGTGTGCATGCAGATCACAAGTGTCCTAACCTGCAACTCACTCAGACTGCCTACTCCAGCTGGAGAGTTCTCACATACATCAGCTCACTCAGACACACTCACTCACTCACTCACACACACACACACACACACACACACACATACACTCACACAGACACTCACGCTCTCCCCATCAGTCATCTGGCTTCAGTTTGCTGCTCTCAGCGACAGCAGTTAATGATTGTCCTGTGTTTCTGCTCCAGCGTAGTCGGTGAGTGAAAGCCTCACCTCGGCTCCCCTGCAGATCCTTTACAAGCTGGGGTGAACATCTCGCAGTCAGAGGATGGTGCAGCATGTAGCAACAGACCGGTGGCCAGAGCGGGAGAGCTTGAGTGAATGTGCGTGAGAAAGAAAAGGAGAGAGAGAGGAGGAGGGAGAGAGAATAGTGGGAGAGGCAGTGCATATAGGGGGAGGGTACAGCGATAAGGCACAGGCTAGAGCAGAATTATGAGATGAGAGAAGGCGAGAAAATGTGTGTGTGTGTGTTAGAGTGGGAGATGGTGTTACCATGGAGAGGGCTACGCCTAAACTCCCTTCAAAGCCTTTTTAAGACAGAGGGAGTAGAAGATGGATGAAAGAGGATGTCAGGCTGTAAAAGGAAGAAAATGGAAGGAAATGTTTTGGCAAAGGCAAAGGAGACAGACTGAAAGAATAAAGAAAGTGGATCAGAAGAAAAAGGAAATTAAAAAGGGAGGCGAGGGGAGGGACGGGTGAGGGCCCTGAAAAGTTGAAAGACCATGACCTATAGGGTTAGATGAGCTCTCCACATATCATTAGCACTGACAGCAGCATCACACTTCACATACACACACACACACATACACACACAAACAGTAGCTCAACTTGAATTCCTCTGGACGAATACGCAAACCAAATCTGAACATTTAAATGCATGTCTTGACATGGGAGCAACCTGTGCTGCTGAATTGGAGAGAGAAAGAAATAAAGAAACCAAGGAATACAAATTCAAATGTACAGTCTTCATTTAAGCTGTTTTAGGATTATTTGACTGGTAGAATAAAGAAAAACATTCTACACTCTGCCTTTGACTGCATGTCCCTCCAACCATCAGATGTTTCTATTTATCGACCTGCACCAGGCCTGTGATCACTGAACTGGAATAAATGAATTATGATTCTCAGCACAGCAAACATTTGCAGTTCACACTGTGCTCCCTGTGAACAAAACATTAACATTACTCATCTTGCATTTCGATTTTAACATTTTGCTATTTTTTTTATCTAGATTTGTTTTTGTATTGCACCTTATTTAATTGTCTCATGGCTGCTATCTATCCTTCACAGTGTTCAGGTGCGACAAAATGTGTTCCAACTGAGGTACTTGTTTCAAAAGAATGGACTTTATATAAATAAATGCAGCTGAAGTTCTTAGAATGAATGTTTCTCTATCACTATCTGTCTAAAATTAGTTAGTAAATTAATATGTAAATTTAACCCCTTATTGCCTGAATTAATTTACATTATATAAAACAAATATTATTGGTGTTTTTGGCCTGTCATACAGACGCTAAATTAAGTGGAGATTGTTAATTTCAATATAGCATATACAATAGATATAAATTGAGGTATGAGGCAAATTAGCGACATTAGGCATAATGGGGCATAACCTTAATTTAACAAATTTTGGTACGTAGATTATTATATTGATGCTGCTTTTACTTGAAATTGAATATGTAAATACATTTTTTTTCTGCACAATCATTGCTGTTCTATCATAACAGTATTTCAATTACAGCTTAATACCTCAAAATAACTTTGCTGCACAGTCCCAAGGAGCTAGTATGTATTTTCCACTCTGAACATTAGATGGCGGCAGAGTGCTTCCAATACCTTCCTTTGTGTGTAGTATTTGCACCATCAGGCGCAATCGTCACCTCGGCGCCATTAAGACCGGAATGGGGTTTGAGGCAAATTTGCGACATTCGTCTAAAAGGGTTAAATATTAACCAAAAAAAATCTCATGTATACCACAAGAGTATAAATCTCTTTAAAAAGAGTCAGCAGGAAGTCTGAGGGAGCCTTTGTGAGAACAGAGCAGATCATCCGCAGGGTTCACCTCAAGTGAGTGGGTGTGTCGATGACGTTTCTATCACCCGACGGACACAAAAATTAAAGAACAAAAGATAAAAACTAGAGCATAATGTCTTGCTGCAAACTCGGGAGAAACTCTGCACCTAATTCGCATTCAAAGACCAAGTTCGTATTTTGGGAGAAGGCTGAACTGGTAGTTAACAAATGATAAACGTGAAGCAGTCATTGAGTTACTTTGTAAAAGAACAGTGGAAACAACCGGTGAAAATATATATTTGGTTTGTAGCGTGCTGGAGTTTCCTGTGTCCTCCCTCCACACTCCTGCTGACCTAGACTCACTTTAACTAATAAACAACAACACTCATCACAGGTTATCAGGACCTGATCAGTACATGAAGTTTACTTCAGAACAAATGAACATGAACTATAGATCATTTTCATCTGGATCAATTCAACTTTGAACAAGTTCATTATCATCTGGATTAAATGAATTTTGAACTAGTTCTTTTTAAGTGTGAACTGGCACAACACTGCACAGGGGAGGCCATTTCTCAAACCTATTGTTAATGCGAACACAATGTTGTAACAGCTGATCTACATCACATTGATTTAATAATCCACTGTTTATGAAGTGTTTGTCATTCTCTGCTTATCAAAAAGAGTTGACAACTACAACCACATAAATATGCAATAACTTTACAACAGCGATTTGCAATTGTTCCTCTTGTTTAACGCTTACATCCTCGAATGTGTATAGTTTCTTTGTAAAGTATCTTATTTTTTTATAAAGCTCTTTTAAAAATACCTTTTGTTTTTATTTATACTATTGCTCTTGTTGCCCTGCTGAGCTGACCTGCTTCTTTTTTTCCAACACTTTTTTTAATTGTTTCATTGTACTGTTGACCCTGTGTTAACTTACATTTAACAATACAACTCCATACAACTTGACAACTTGAATATCATACAATCTTAAAGGTTCAGTGTGTAGAATTTAGTGACATCTAGTCACTTAGAGAACACCCCTCACCTCACCTTCCAAACATGAAAGAGAACCTGTGGAAACTTTCAGTTGTCATGCAAACTTAAAAGCTACTGTAAAAAACATGGCGGCCTCCGTAGAGAGGACCTGCTCCTAATGTAAATATAAAGTATTTAAATATAAAGGTCTAATACTAGAGTATATCGAACAACAAGCCAGATGAGACACACTAATGAAAACATCATAAGTATTATAATATACAATTTCTACATATAGATTCCCTAAATCTTATATACTGGGCCTTTACTTCATGCTATTATGACTCTCGTTCATTCAGAGAAAAAACAGCGATGATGATGATGTTATGTATATATTTTGTATTTAGTCCTAATTATAATATTATATTGTTTGAAAGCTCCTTGTAATGTGTTACTGTAAAGTGCTATACAAATAAAGTTATTATTATTGTTATTATATTATAACTATTCATTTTAATTTTAATTAAATTAAGTTATTACAACTGAATCACCAGCTTCTGGAGCCCAGAGATTTACTGAGCCTGGGCTTGCAGCCTCAGCAGCGACTGCTCTGCCCTGTGCTCACCTCAGAGTTAACAGTAAAGGTCAATGATTTTCATATTTGACACACATTTCAACTCAGAGACACATAGGCACACAAAAGCCAACAAACACCACAGGATCACAGGTGTCACTTTATCAGCACAGTAGATCCCCCATTGAAGTACAAAGGCTATCAGATCAATCTCACACACACGCAATCTCACAAACACACACACACACAGCTTGTGATTGATGTGTGGCTCAGAGGCCACAGTGTTCCACTAATGGCCTTCACAGAAGAAAAAAAACATCAGCCACTCTGAACTATTTCTTATTGATCTGGTTTCCAGCCCGTGGCTCAAATAACACACATGGACAAACAGCGGTTCCAAACAGAGAGAGGGAAACAGAGAGCAGGTCGGAGCGATAGATGCTTTAATTAAATCCTCTCTCCCATAATGGATTGACCAAAGGAGACACAGCTGAGCCCATAGGTGCATGCTCATGCAAGGACACTGTCTCTGTGTCCAAACATGCGCAGTGATATGCACAGTATATTAACATGTATGTTTTAAGTGTATTTCTTCCTTTCCTCTAATCTCCAGGCAGTTTAGCACTCGGGTATCCTTTATCAGTTCTAATTGGTCCTGCTGGTTGGGTTCCCTTGGAAACCAGTTAGAAAGTGTTGGTTGGAGGTTGGCCAAAGGTTCAGATTAGACCAGCTGTTATGACCATAGCAACACTGCACTGTTCAGGTTACGGAGAATCTCTAACATTAAAATGGTTAAAGCGTTGTTTACACTCAGACACCTGCCGTCTTTACTCAACTTCTAATGCAGCTCCAATGATCTGAACACACAGTTCACTTTTTGGGGGATCCAGAGTGCAACGCCTGAACATGAGAATTCAAACCATCCTTTACGAAAGCAGGATTCATATGATGTAAATTCGAGGACCCTGGGATGGTGTTAGTTTGTGACACTGAGTATCAATGTGGCCTGCTGTCTGTCACAGTAACAAGACCCGCAGGCCTAAATCTGTCTCTGTGAGCTTCAGTAACAAGCAACGTGTCATGACAGGACTTTTTTTGTCGAGGAGTGGGCTGATGGCAGCCGTCTTCTCCTTAATGCAAGCAAGGGTTTACAGGTCTTTTAATTAGAATTTCAATATTATTCAGCCATCCCTGAAGAGAAAACATTTCCATTGGACCCTTTTCCATTTGCAGCGATATTTAATTACTGTGTGACATATACACAAAAACACCACAAGCGGTGTGATGTTAACGCGAATCATTATCACCATGTTTCATGTTTCTCTCTGAACATAAATTACTAACTACCAGCTAATCCATATAAATAAACCATCAATCTGAATCTGAACAGTAAATGAAAAACAGCATCTCAAACATGTCAGCCTCTTCCATTCTCCGGGTAATATTCTGTGCTTCAATTTGAATGTGATTTTGTTCTTATTTTATAATCATCCAATAGTAAATGTAAGTTCTCGGTGGGGTTTATATTTTTTAAGTTTGAATAAACGTTCGACTCATGGACTACAAAGATGGACGACACGGATGGCGTGTCTCCACTTTCTCCAATGCTAAATTATCATGGATGCAGGCTTTACCCTCTTGCACCATTGACATCATTTGGGAACAGAGTCGGCACAGTAGTGATTACGGTTTGGAGCATACAGTTGTATCTGTGGCTACAAATACATGTATCAATGTTGTTGCAGTGTGTAATCAGATGTTTATACAGTGAACATGAAACACATGAAAATTCACAGAATGATAATATTGTTAGTCTTGTTTAAGTGTAACTTGATCTATTAATATTTAATATTTCTTTCACTTGCTGTGCACAAATATTCTGTCCTTCTTCCACCACTGCCTACACAAAAAAAGAAAGATAAAAGCAGTCATCTGTGTTCTTTCTCAAGGAGATTTTAGTGTGAATTATATATCAAGACACATCATATCTCCTCAGTGAGGACATTCACAGTAGGTGAGAGATATCAATGAATGTGTCTACAGGCTCTGAATCTTGATGGATTCTCGACAGGGTCAGTTATTTTCTGCAATCAATATCTCCTCTGATTTATGTCTGGGTCATAAGGACAGCAAGAGCATGTGTTATGGCAACAAAAAACAAGTGGGCCAAACCAATGTGGGAAGGAGTGAGGAAATCAAACATCTTGTGAGGAATAGGTTTTGAACTCGCACTGAGATGAGCACAGAGCAACGACCTTTGACTAAAGAGGAGTGACAGAGAGCTGACAGGCAGTTCCTTTGGTGCACCCCACACTCTCTATATATCTGCACAGCAAGCATGAAACAAAGGGAGCCTTCATTTCTTGCCCTTAAAAGTAAAATGTATTTAAAACACAGGATGAATGTAGTGTAGATGTATGTCACTTACTATATGATTCATAAAACCTTCTGTCCATCACGTTATCTGGACGACTATCATTAAATGTCAGTTAAAGTTAAAAGTTAAAGTAGCTTTATTGTCAATTTCTTACATGTTCAGAACATACAAAGAATCGATACAACGTTTCCCACTTTCCCACAGTGAGACATATAAAGTGCACAGGCACAACAGATAACACAAGACATTTCCTAATACTAAGTAAACATACAGAATTTTTTAAGTACAGCAGCATAAGCATAAGGTTCTCTAAAAGTGTAAACGTAGTGATTTAAGTGATAAAGTGCAAACAGTACAAGAGACAGTTTGTTGCAGAAGTAAACATACAGAATTTTTTAAGTACAGCAGCATAAGGTTCTCTAAAAGTGTAAACGTAGTGATTTAAGTGATAAAGTGCAAACAGTACAAGAGACAGTTTGTTGCAGAAGTAAACATACAGAATTTTTGTACAGCAGCATAAGGTTCTCTAAAAGTGTAAACGTAGTGATTTAAGTCATAAAGTGCAAACAGTACAAGAAGTACAAGAGAGTCCTGAGTGTTTTTAGTTTTTTTGGGGGGGATTTAAGCCTCCAGTCAGACTAGAGGTATGGCTGGGGGGAGTGAGGGGAGAGAATTTAGCTTCCTGACAGCTTGGTGTATGAAACTATTTCCGAGTCTGGTGGTGCGGCAACGGAGGCTCCTGTACCTTCTTCCAGAGGGTAGGAGGCTGAACAGACCGTGTGCGGGGTGGCTGGTGTCACTCACGATCGAGGTGGCTTTCCGGGTGAGGTGGATTGTGTAAGTGTCTTGCACGGAAGGGAGTGGGGCACCAATGATCTTACCAGCTGTGTTGACTATGCGTTGCAGTCTCTTCCTGCTGTGTGCAGTGTAGCTACTGCCCAACACAGTGATGCAGCTGGACAGGATGCTTTTAATGGTGCCCTGGTAGAATGTTTTCAGGATGGGTATGGGAGCTCTCGCTTTCTTGAGTTTGCGGAGGAAGTAGAGGCAAACGCTGATAGTCAGCTGCTGTCTGACTATCAGCTCCTTTACCTTGTGTCCTCTACAGGTTTGAGCGTGACATGGAGCTAGTTCTGAGAGGGATGACCCACTGGGCTGTATTTCACAGTCACACAGGCTTCTGTTACCTCTGAACTGTGACAAAACATCACCGTCGTAGAAACCATGTTAAATAAATGAAACAACAAAATAATTATAAATAAATATGCATATTCAAAAAACTTTACATTTCACAATCAAAAGTATTCATGTCATATTCCAACACTTCTAGTGAAACATTGGTAAATCAAAGCAATCATTATACAGAATCTAAATGATAATATTTATTAAACACTAATTGTTTGAACAAAATGTCGGCATTAATTTTTTTGAAGATACAATATTTTATTTTGTCCTTCCTCAAAAACCATTAATTTATATATTGTACTTTTAATGTTAAAGGTATTTTATAAAAGCCCTTTCCCACCATCCTTAAATAAAAAAATGATCTTTATCATCTCATTTTCAAGGAGGGGTTCAAAGTACATACAAAACTATACGAGGGACATTAATAATAAAAACAGCTACAGATTTTTTCTAATCTATTAAATTATGTTTTCAGATTTGAATTGGAAAAGCTCCTTTGCTGCCTCCTGGTGGCCAAGCTTACATACTACAACGTATAGGCAATGATAGGCAGGCATTAGAAAAAACATATACAAGAGAATACCAGAACTGAAAGGGCAGATGATATTGTTTGTTTCACAGAGATCGAAACACAGAACAAAAAAGTGAATTCAAACAAAGGATGTTTGGATTTGATCTTTAATAATTGTACATGTAAGTTTCCTGTATATGTAGTAATAATTTTTCAGATGGAAACAATGATTCTATACATGTTTGTGCTGTGTAACACAAAACTAAATGCTGGTCCTTGTCTTATAAGAATGCATCAAATGCATCAAACATTAACATAAACCTAACATTGTTGTCCTTAACATTTAATTTGAGTATATCATTAAGGAGACATTATTTTTGTCCCCGTAAAGAAAGGCAAGTTCCTATAATGTGACTGTCCTCACAACAGTAAAACCTGGATAAGAAATCAGAGAAGCCAGAGGAGTACAGTCCAAAGAACCCTTATTATTCCTGTACAAGATAAGTGGTTCACAAATGAGTATACACAAATAAAATTCTGACCAAATCCATTATATAATTGATTTTTAAGATTTAATTTTGAAGATCCATCGTGGACTTGCATCTAACATTACAGATATTTAGATTGCATATTGAATATAGTTTCAATCTTGTTTTTATGTGCCACCTGTGTTTTACATGCATTGATCTTACAACCCTGTTCTATATGGGGTGCCGTTTGTAAAGCAGCTCACGCTGAAAATAACAGCAACATTTTGACACATTTAGCTTCAAACCATGTTTAAAAAACTGGTTTGAAGTTTTTTAAACCAGTTTCATTAAACAGGTCGTTTATTTAACCTGTTATGGAATTTTACTGTGAATTAGACAGATTTGATATGATTATAATCTCCACACACCAGTGTTGTAAACAGATATCATATTAATTATATAATTATATTTTCACACTGAGGGAAGTGGAGAGACCTGATGTGGACTGTTGTCAACAGCTCTGTGGGAGATTATCACCTTGAATATTACAGATGAGGTAGAAAGACATTTTATCTATTTGTACTATGTTTTTTTTCTTTCAGTATATTTCATTTCATTTGGCTGACACTTTGATCCAAACTTACTTACAATATGTGCATTCGACTATGAGGGTACAAAGCAAGAGCCCAGTAAATCGGTTATGTCTAAAATCTGTGGTGCTGAACACAGAATAAACTGTAAGAGCCAGTCTTTGCTGGAACATACACAACATAATACATTCTTTTATAGTGAGTTTCTTCTTTCCTTAGATGAAGCACCTGATCTGTCCTCAGCAGCAACATGGTCGAGATCGGCAGCTTCAGGCTGGTCAACACGAGGACGACCTGCACAAGCTTCATCGGCCCACACTTCATGTTTTCTCCCTGCAACTGTTTAGAGTTGGCAATTATTGCTAAGTGTCATGGATAATAGAGTAAATTTATATATTCATTATGGTTGGTTAAAAAAATGATTATCTTTTACAATCTGATTTGATACACTTTAGATAAAAACCCAGTGTTTTATTTTTCAAATTCCCCATAAGAGACAGAACACCATCAGCACAGATGAGTCCTTCAGGCTCCTCCGTCCCTAATAAAATGACAGGAAACATAAAAGTATGGCATTATTGTAGAGGAAATGTTACTTATGATCAAAGTTTCTCTCCTAAAAATTCTGTGGATATTCAACTCTGTATTTGAATTAAACAGTGCACTACCAAGAAAATGCAGTATGGAGTTCTTCCACATTATCTTTGCTTTGATTGTTTGTAAGGTATGAAAACAAGTCTGTACCTGGAGTCAGTGCATAAGTGATGACACTTAGTGTTCAGTCTTGTTGGAGTCCTGTTCTGTCTCCTCATGTTGGACATCCACTGGTGCAGGCTGTCTGAGTCACCTGGAGGAAAACTACACGAACAAAAAATATGTAAAAAAAACCATATCTGTCAGGTTACCATCTTTATACATGTATATCTTTTTATGTTATTATGGGCCTATTTGTTACACTTACATTTTAAGTTATTTCATATAGTTACTATTTCATGCCATATTCACGTTTCTAACACACAAGTGAGATAAGTTTAATAGAGTTTGAAAGTGGACAATTATGGAACACAAACTTAGTATTCACTGAAACCACAAATGACACATCAAGTGAAACAAATATAAATAAATTTAATAATTATTATTATTATCATCAAACCCTTGATATGGTTCTAATATATCAATTAAATAAAAATCGATTTTCACTCACCGGAAGAACTTAACAACAGAGTTGTGAGACGGTCTGTTAGCACAATGAACTGCACAGCCAGCCATGGTGTGTCGAGTGCGGTGACGGGATCTGCCGACATGAAGCTACGAGTGGACCGAGCAGCTTGCAGGGGGCTAGCGGGGAGCTAACGATCAGCTAGCAGGTGCCTAGTAGCTGCATATATGCAAAAAAAACACCTAACCTCAAAAAAATTCTAACAAAAGGTTTCTCAGCTATTTCTTGTAGTATTAGGTGTCCTTAGTAACATACTAAAAGTTTACCAAAGTTTGACCACTAAAAAGTTGTAAATTTCAAGATGGCGTCCAAGATGGGCAGGAAGTTCTTGAAATATCCTAACTGCTTCATTTTTTTACCTAGCAAAGTAATCTTGGTGTCTAATCCCATGTTTTTTGGGTCTAGGAATTCATTGGACTTGTTTAAATTGCCCTGGCATAATTATATACCTATGGAATACATGATTTTATGAGATTACTAGGGCTGTAACGGTACACCAATCTCACAATTTGGTTTGTATCACAATGTTTGACCCACAGTTCGATACATAGGCCTACCTTAATGTTTTGTTTTTTTTTGGGGGGGGGGGCATGTGCAAGACTTTCAAGTCTGGGAAAACATTGATATTGAGATGATCAGTCAACTTGAACGCAAGAGTTTTAAACAAATGCTAATAATGCTAACCGGATTTAATAGCAATTTAGCTAGCCATCTTCTATAGCTATGTCCTTGCTTTCACGATTGTGAATGTTTAAATGTGCATGCTGTTTAAGTTTCATGGTAATAGTTTTTCTTTCTTGGAAAACATTGGTATTGAGGTGATCAGTCAACTTGAATGGAAGAGTTTTTAACCAATGCTAATGATGCTAACCGGATTTAATAGCAATTGGCTAGCCGTCTTCTATTATATGTCCTTGCTTTCACGATTTTGAATGTTTAAATGTGCATGCTGTTTAGGTCACAAGGTAATACTATTTATCCTTGGGACAGGCCCAGTCTTGGAAAACATGTTTGTTTGGGGTGAACCAGAGATGTAAACGATTTAGCCTATGTCATGTAACTCCTACTCAGTACGTGTTTTTAGACATTTACCTTTCTTTGCTAAAACACAGACTTGACATTCAATGTAAAAGTTATTTTTACCTAAAAGTAACAGACCCACTGTCTCCATGGTAACTCAACCTTGTGAACTCCTGTAGTAATAATAATATTAATAATAATAATAATAATTATAACAATGAATTTTATTTATTGGCACCTTTCTCAACACTCAAGGAATCAACAATAAAACACTCAGTCCATCAAACAAGCATTCATAAAAAAACAGGCAATAAAATAACAAAATACTAATTATACTGTATTACAGCACACATGTCTTATTCTCAGACAAATGCTTAGTGTCATTTTATGAGCGTGTCAAAAGAACATTGGACAGATTTCCAACACATGAAAAGGGCCAGTGTGTTAAGAGAGGATGGCATTGTTGAATTAGTTTCAAAGAGTACACTCCAAATGCAATTTTGACCATGAGTCACATAAATCAAGAAACTTGCCCCATTTGCAGTAAAAACTTAAGCGATGGCTCTGATGTGGTTGAGGTTCTCCAGAAGGGAGCTGATGGGATCAACAATGCAAGTGTACAAAGAGGCGACAATGTACACATTTCCGCTGGTGAAAAAGTACACTAAAAATGTCGACAAAAGTACATAAATAAGAAAGACATTAAAATCCTACAGGAGATTAAAGCTGAGCCACCAAAAAGAAGTTCCAGAGTAGCAACTGGTCCTTTCAACAGCCAAACCGATTGTCTTTTCTGTGGGACTACAATAACACATGGAAGTAAAGACACAAGTAGTGTAAAGACTGATAGGCTCGCAGAGTCGATTCTTGAGTGTTGTGACAATCGTGCAGATCAATGGGCTTTCACGGTGAAAGGCAGGATTGAGTATTATGGCCGTGATCTACATGCTGCAGACTGTGTTTACCACCACTTATGCAGTAATAGTTTCCGTAACGGATATAACATACCGATACAGTTCCATAAAGACCCAGAGGCAAAGCGCAGAAAGTCTGGCCGGCCCATAAATGAAGATCAGGAGCAGGCATTCATGAAAGTTTGCTCTTACCTTGAGAGTAATGATGAGGAACAGTTGGCAATTACACATCTTCGAGACATAATGAAGAAATCCTTGACAAACCCAGATTCTGAACCATATGGAAATCAATACCTCAAGAGAAAATTGAGAGAACAGTACCAGGACAATGTACATTTCACTGGAGGGAGCGGCCTACATGACATTGTGACAATGAGAGAGAAGACATCACAAATACTACGATCTTATTTCAGCAACCAAGAAAAGGATGAGGAATCCCAGAAACAAGAAATCATTCAAACAGCTGCACGATTGATCAAAAGTGATATCAAGTCCAATGTTCAGTCCATTACGGATCACTATCCGAGCACAAAATCCACTTGAGCTTGACTCTGCCCTTTCGTTTGTTCCTGAGACTCTCCGTACACTTTTGAATGGTCTTTTTGTGGGTGAGGAGACAAGCCGAAAGATTGCAGGAATAGGACAAGCAATTGTCCAGGCAGCACGACCACGTGCTGTGGTAGCTCCATTACAACTTGGCCTTGCAGTGCAGGCACATCATATGTATCGATCACAATTCCTGGTGGATACCCTTCATGGAAATGGACTTGCTTCATCATACAAGGAAGTTTTGCGTTTTGAAAAGAATGCAGCAGATTCAGTTGCCCCAGATATGTTAGCGGATGACATAGATGTGTTGGACATGACACTTCTTTTTGCTGGTGACAATGTTGACCACAACATCCTTACTATTGATGGTAAGGGGACCTTCCACGGAATGGGAATCATAGCAGCAATCACTCCAGGGTGAAAAAAGGACCATATCATTCCAAGGAGACACATTACCAACATAGATTTTGCAGGGCAAAGTAAAATCCCAATCATCGAATATCGCTTTGCGAAACATGTGCGCCAAACCATCGCGTTCAACAACCTCCCAACACTGATCAACTGTGACAGAACAGTTAATGTCCTGTGGGAGCTCTCACTGAACTTCAAACAAGAAACCCCTGGGTGGCAGGGAATGATGCATATCATTCATCAAGGACTAGAACATCCAGGCCAATCATCAGTTGTGTTCCTGCCAATGATTGACCTGTACTCTGGAGACAAAACGTGTATTTTGTCCACCTTGGATTTTGTTTGTGACCTGGCTATCAAACACAAAGCTCCAACCATTATTACGTTTGATCAGCCATTGTACTGGAAAGCAGCAGAGATCATCATGGATGCACCACAGAGTAGTCCCCTGAAAAGCATAGTCTTAATGCTTGGAGATTTTCATACTTTTATGAACCTACTTGGTGCAATAGGCACACTGATGGAAGGAACAGGACTCAGGAATATTATGGAAGTTGTCTATGGATCAAATGCGGTCCAGCACATGATGACTGGAAAGTCAGTGCAAAGAGCTTTTCGTGGACATTTGCTGGTGGACAGATGTCTCAATCACATGGTTGTGTCAGAGCTGCAGGAGGATGACTCACAGTTTGAGTCCTTGGTGAACCAAGCTGAAGAGATTAGAGAGTATTCATCCATGGTAGCGAAAGAAACAACTTTGGAGAGTGCTGCAGCATCAGATATGCTGAACAAAATCAAGGAAAAGGTGGACACGAAGAGGTCAGACCTCAGCACAAGGTCAAAAACCAGCCGGCTGCGGGTGAACTATCAGAAGATGCTGCAGACAGCCCGAGCTCTGATTAAAGCAGATCATACAGGATCTTGGAAGATGCACTTGCGCACAATGTTGGACTGTCTGCCAATATTTGCCGCCGCTGGGCACTACAACTACCTGAAATCAGCATATTTCTACCTCCAAGAAATGTGCCAACTCGACACCAGACACCCTGATGTACTTGACAAGTTTTCTGGGCAGGCCTTAGCTCTGACCTTGTCATCGAGCAGACACTGATGAGATCCTTGAAAAGCAGTGGAGGCTTGACCCATGGAAGTGGAATGACTGACGAAATGCGAGCATTGTGGACCATATCTACACCCATCACATCGGAATACAACCACGCCATGCAGGAATTTAATGACCTCACATACACGACCAGCGAGCAGCACCGAGAATCCTCTGAAGCAAGGATAAAAAGAGATCATTCTGATCTAGAAAAGATCAAGGAAAAGCTTAGCTCTTGCAAACCATTCTCTCCAGACCCATCGCTGAGAAACATAGTAACTGGTGTTGTTGCCAAAGAGGAGGTGAATGTGCATGAGTTGGAGACTGTTGGCAATGAGATCATTGAAAAGATGATTGGAAAACCTGTTTTTGGAATATCCTTCAAACGGAAAGACCGGGCAAAAACCCTTGCAGATGACTCCAGTGTCAAAGTTGCCCAAGACCAAACCATTGATCCTGCTTTGCTGTTCCAACGGTTCCTGATCATGTCGAAAACTGGGCAGTTTTCACTGGAAGATGTAATGAGCTATGAGCTCTGCTCATTTCCTGCAGCCCTGTTTGAAGGCAGGGAAATCTTCCGTAAAGCCAACAAGCCCCAACTAGCGCAGGCTATCATTGAGTTCTCAAGCAAGAAATCAAACAAAACGGTCCTGGATTCCATCCCAGCAACTGAGCATTATGTCCTTAATGGTGGTTCCCTGGTTCACCGCTTGGCATGGAAAAAGGGTGACAGTTACGGTGCCATTGCACAGTCATATGCAGACTTTACCATACGCCTTTACGGTAAAGCAACAGTTGTTTTTGATGGTTATAGAGAAGGTCCATCCATCAAAGACAATACGCATCAGAGACGTGGTGAAAACACTCACCCCATTGTTAACTTCAATGCAGAGACTGAGTTTGTGGGAAGAAAGGATGATTTCCTTTCCAGATCTTGCAACAAACAAGGACTTATCCATCTTATGACCGAGGAGCTGGAAAAGAAGGGCTGCTCTGTTATCAATGCTCCAGGTGACGCAGACGTGGACATTGTCAAAGCTGCAGTCAAGGCCTCAGAACATCAGCCCACAACCTTGATAGGGGAGGATACAGATTTACTAATTCTTCTCCTCTTCTATGCTGGGACGAAAAATAGAGGCCTCTATTTTCATTCAGACAAGTCCAAAGCTACTAAGGTGTACAACATCAGTGAGATGAAACAAGTCCTGGATAGTGACTTGTGTTCCCAGTTGCTGTTTGTTCACGCCTTCACAGGATGTGATACAACTTCACGCATTTTTAGTGTTGGCAATCAGACAGCATTCCAGAAACTCGTGAATGGCGAGTCAACCATCCAGTCCTGTGCAAATGTGTTTCTGCTCAAACATCATGCAAGGAATGTCATAGAGGACCATGGGACCAAGGCAATGGCAGTGTTGTTTGGCGGAAAGAGTAGCGATTCACTTGCCTTGTTGCGTTACAATCTTTTTAGCAAGAAAATCGCCACTGCCAAATCATTTGTTGGCCCAGAACGTCTGCCTCCAACTGAGTCCGCAACCAAATACCACTGGCAAAGGGTTTACTTCCAGGTCATGGTGTGGATTGGAAAGGAAGGTGACCTGAACCCAGTGGATTGGGGATGGAAACTGGTGGACAACCGATTCCTGCCAGTTATGACTAGTAAGACTGCTGCCCCAGAAAGCCTCCTGCAGATGATACACTGTAATTGCACAACTGCCTGCAAAAAACAACGGTGCAGTTGCAGGTCATATGGACTACCATGCATGCCTGCTTGTGGACCATGTCAAATTGGGAATTGTGAGAATCACTATAATCAACCTCAATGGGAGGAAGAGTGTGACGACTAATGGTGAATTAAGGTCACACTGTAAGGTGTATAAATAAGAAAAGTATTTAAAAAATATATAAAAAACAAAAATGCATTATAAAAAAGGTAAAAAAAAAAAATAAATAAATAAAACACACAAAATGAAAAGGGGTTAGCGGTACTGAGCCTTCACGTGGCAGCCCTGTTTTGACTAATTTTACAGTACCACACAGTTCTTATTAGTTTAGTGTTTATTGGAATAAAAAAAATGGTTATGTACCACAGAAACCACCAACACAAGGCAAAACAATATGAAAAAAGAGAAATATGCAATTACTTAAGGGGAATTTGACTTATTTTTCGCATATATATGCTTATAACCAATTACTTTAATATATAAATGTACTTGTTTTCACTTATCTATCATGCAAATATGCTAATTAGAATATTAAATGGCCAAAACATGTATCAGGCACCAGTATTCCTGGCCTAGGAGGTTAACAAAGGAGTAATGGTCATTTTAAAGGACCTGACGGCGGCCATTTTGAAAATGGGGCCTTTCTTGGAGTCAAACTTTGGTAAACTTTTAGTATGTTTTTAAGTACATCTGATACTACTGTAAACCACTGAGAAACCTTTTGTTAGAATTTTTTTGAGGTCAAGTCATATTTGCAGCTGACTATAGTGGGGAGCTAACGAGCGGCTAGTGACAAGCTGTGCCCGCACCGTCATCTGTGCCCAGGTATCCATCAATAGACAAATCCTCTAATTATGCGTAATTTAAACCTCTATATCACGTAAACGAGGGAGTTAGAAAAAAATTCACCCCCCTCAGAGTTGTCATGAAGGAATAACCTTGCGATCAGCAGTCAAAGTGCGCCCCCTTGTGGCTGGCTATAATGGCTACAGGTCATACGTCCTGCATCCTTCATAAAAGTGACACTAAAAACTCAAAGTACTCTTCAAATAAAGTTTCTCCAAACGTGTTTGTTATTTTATGTAGTTAATATCACGATAATCCATGTCCAAGAGTCCATTTCCCCGGATAAGATTTATTCGTTATTTGCCACTATAAACACATTCTGACCTCCTCAAGCTTTTATTTTGTTACTTCCTGTTACCGGCAATTGAATTTGCATATTAGTTAAATATTTAGTTTCACCTGAAACATTTAGATTTAACATTTAGATTTAGATTTAACATTAAGATTTAGATTCAGATTTAACATTTAGATTTAGATTCAACATTTAGATTTAAATTTAACCTTAAGATTTAGATTTAACATTTAGATTTAACATTTAGATTTAACATTTAGATTTAGATTTAGGTTAAACATTTAGATTTCACATTTAGATTTAGATTTAGATTTAAATTTAACATTTAGATTTAGATTTAACATTGAAAAATTTAACATTTAAGTGTAACATTTAACATTTGGATTTAAATATTTAAAATATCTCTAAGTTGACAAATATAGGCTCAAAAATTCACACCAGTTTTTTAAACATGGTTTGAAGCTAAATGTGACAAAATTTTGCTGTTATTTTCAGCGTGAGCTGCTTTACAAACGGCACCCCATAGTTCTAAGTAGGTTCCATGTGTTAAGTGGCAGTTATCTTACAGACCCAAGTACAGACACAAAAAATTAAAAAAGATGTAAAAGGAGATAGAAGCATCGCGCTGTTTACTGAATCTCCGATCTGGCTGTGTGGCGATGGCAGGGTGGAGTCTATAAAGAAGCCGGATTACTGATCAATTGCAACAGGTGTTCTGTCTCGACTCCAGCACACCTGTGGGTTCTATATTTCATGTTTTGTTATTTTTATATTGAGTCTGTACTGTTTGATTTTATTCCAGATAACACTAAGTAAATAATAATAATAAAGTTACTAAATAAAGTAATTATTATCATTATTACGTGTGTCTGTTCTTAACCTGCAGGTCGTCAGTAAATAACCTACTCTCCATATCAAAGTCCCTTCTGAAGACCCATGACCAATGATCATTCTCTGGATCAATCTCTCGATGTGTTTCTGTTAAGGAGGCTATGTTTTTTCTGTATGTCTGTAGGCAGCATTACACAAAAACTACAAAACCAATTTCCTTTAGGTTTTATGGAGGCGTGGGAAATTACCCAACAGATTAAATCATG
Organism: Platichthys flesus; assembly: GCF_949316205.1. Classification (NCBI taxonomy): domain Eukaryota; kingdom Metazoa; phylum Chordata; class Actinopteri; order Pleuronectiformes; family Pleuronectidae; genus Platichthys; species Platichthys flesus. The sequence continues at coordinate 3,557,722 of NC_084948.1, read as the reverse complement.
CTGCGTATTCGGATCAGGGGGCGGATAACGTATTTGTTTTGTGTATTATCATGAAGGGGTAAATTATGGTCTTAATAATATTCATTATTATATCATTGTGATGGTGCATCATTACTAACAGCTGTAATAAATAGAGACTAAATGTGACAGACATGACTTTCTATTTTGTTCACTCACTATACAGTACATAAAGTTTAGACCCATGCAGATTTCGAAATAAATGGTGGCAGGAGAATGTTGTGCACTATAAACTGGAAGTGTATTTCAATTTGGATTAGAGGCTATAGCTGAACAATTTTAATAAAAAAACAACAACAATTTGGTACTTATCCATTTTTACAATCTGGTGTATTTGTTGTTTGTGACAGTACAGTTTATATTATTAGGGTACAGTGCTTGAGAAGAGTGAAACATGCTATCGACAGCTCTGCACGACTGAGCTGTTCATTTACAACTTTTTCCAGCAATCCAAGATTAATTGGTTAAAGTGAGAACAGTTTACGATTAAACATTAAAAAAGGCTTAAAAAAAATGTTTTCATAAAAAGTAATTTTCATATGACTATGTTACAGTAGATGAAGAGCTGTGCAAATACAACAAGAATAATAAGGCATATATCAGTCCGTCTACAGAGCAAAGTGAAAAAAAGCCAGTTCAACTTTAACCTCAGAGCCCCAAGACGTCTTGCTGTACCACACAAACCAACAGTGTGTTTCCAGCTTCCACACACTCAGCTTTACATGGTGCTGAAAAAGAAAAACGCACAGTAGAAAACTGAGTATAGACCAAAAGTTGATTGTGACCTTTACACATTTTTTTAAACAAGCTATTATTGACTACCATTCTGAGCACGTAGCCAGGACACAGCCTTCATTGCCAGAAGCTCCCACTCTTGCTTGGCATGCAGCTTGAAACCATGAAGCCAGAGCAGAGCCAGAATGGTGGCCCACACTTCCTGGTCCACCTAATGAACAAAAATGAGAAACATGAAAATGTTGAGGCCAACAGTATGAGTGTCTTTACTTTAACCATTCTACCATTCTCTCTTTTAAGGACGGACTGAAATATAAACACAATACATAGAATATCTATTGTATGGTATTATACAGAACAGAGTATGTAAAAAACATTACACAATTTTTGTTGTAACAGTTTTCTATTTTTCTTATCATACTTGTATTATTATTATTATTAGGAGAAGCAGTAGTAGTAAGATTTTTATAATGTACTCTACTGTACTCTACTCTAGTCTACTGTACTCTGTAAAATGTACATTTTCATTACATATCTTAGACTGACCTATATTGCTATTTATTATCAGTGCCGGCAAAATATCGAATGGTCGTTCTCTGTGCAGCACACTGCACGCTTCATCACAAATGGATGTCCATATAAGGAGAAATAGAAGCGTGGCAGCATAATTACAGAGAGTGGACATGCGCCCGGCAATTTAGAATGATTCTGATTCACAAACACTCACACTCACAAACATTCGCATTGGATTTTGCACACACACTTATTTTTTGCGGAGACTAAGAACATTTCTGCGTACATTTCTGTTTACATTTTTCTTACCAGGATTCCAGGCTGACGAAAGGATGCATACTTCCTCTTTTCATGTGCTGAGCCCTTACTGTTCTCTGGTAGTATTAAATTTGTCTTAATAACTTGTTGCACCTTCAAATGTGACTGCAACCCACCGATGGAGGCTTTGTGTTCTCCACCTCCTCGCTGGTCTTTCCCACAGCAGCAGCCAGAGCCGGATCAAGTAGCCAGCAGCCAGACTTCTGCAGGGAGACCAGCTGCAGCAAAGGGTCTCAGGGTGGCTGCTTCGGCTCAATGCTAGCATCACTGCATGGAAAGGTTTCTGATGAGAAAAACAAAACATAAAACGATCTGTGAGTTGGTGTACAGATGTGGGATTATAGGAATTGTAGGGACTGTATTGTGCAGTCACATCAAAAGCGTAAGACCTCGAAGCCTTGAAGTGAGATGCATCCAACACATGGAGTCCAGACAGACACACAAATAAATGCTGTGAGATTGAAGGTACTGTATTTCCTTTTAAATCCGTAGGAGCTTTGACAGATATAGTTCAATATCATGAGCAGAACATACCACTTGTTTGTTTCCCGTCGCTCTGAGGTGAGACACCCGGACCACTCTTGAATTGTCTGCCAATTCTGCTGAAAACTGATGATGGAGCAGAGATTTCAAGCATAACATCAGGAGCTTATTATTCTAAATTAATACACACACACAAACTCAATGGAAAGTTCAAGTGTGCATGAAGACCCAACCCTTTGGCTCACACACAGCTCAGAACAAACTTCACATGCTAATCACGTGAGGGAAACCTTCATACCCCACTCCAATCACACACACCCATATGAACACAAGGGCTGTAGGTGAGGGTGAGTTTGAATGGTTATTTGTTTCTGTATGTTGACACTGTGATTGACTGGCAACCAATCCAGGAAGTTCCCGTCTCTCGCCCTATGTCAACTAAGATCCCTTTACATTTTGACTTGCATTAACAGGAAAAACACAGATGGAACAACTTTTTTGACAACTGCCTCAAAGACCCACAGCAGCTGAATGAAGAGATTTCTGCTTTTCAAATGTTTTTGATTAGTACTTTGAGCAGAAGCAACACAATTCTGTTCAGTTGGATTTGTTAAGAATCGTCATTGTTGTGTCATTTTGCACAACACTCTTTACATAGTGAAGAATTACAGCGACCTTAAAGATGCGTTTGACATCACTACAAATCATCTAAAAAAGGGGAAAATCTTTACCTGATTTTACTTTCTTCTTCACAGACTTTCCTGAAAGTGTTGAGAGAAAAGTTGGGTTAGTTGAAATCTTTACATTTTCAACACAATAGAAGGAGTCTCCAGTAGTTTAAAAAACTCTTCTGACAAAATAAACACAATTTCATTTCATTATTTCTCTTGAATTATTATCTTATTTTGCTCTCGTGAAGTACTCAGTGTCAACAAGCCGAAAATGTTTTACTGCCCATTGTCATGTTTAGGAAACACCCCAACCGAAATAAATCATGCACACTTCACATGCATAACTAATATATTACAATGACCCTCCTGTTGTTGTGTGCCTCTGTCAACCAGTGTAGTTTCAGTCTACAGAAAAAAAAATCCACACTCGGAAGAGGTCACTGTTACCTTGAACTTGAACATTTGGGCTAAATGTGAAATGATTTTTCGAGTCATTCTTGAGATGTTGGCTTCACAAGAAACAGACAGACAACCTGAAAACATAATGCTTCCGGCCACTGGCTATTGCCAGTGCAGAGGCATAGGCATAAATATTCTTACAAGAGAATTGAACTGTTCTGTTGCATTACAAATGTGTTTTTGTCATAATTTTAAATATACAAACTGTGTTTAAATCAAAATTAAACTTTTACTACATATTACCTATGCTGCTCCATGAATCATCCCCAAAGAAATCCAGCACACTACCTTTGAGATAGACATCTTAGAGGAAAACAGTGCACATTAAACCACAGGTGGAAGTTAGAAATTGTTGACAACAATGAAGGCAGTGTATGAACTGCTCACTCCTGATTGGACACTGAGGTCAACCACCTTCTCTTGTTCCTCGAATCACAGTTCAAGCACCCAACATGTGGACTATTTGTCTACAGATTGAGGACAGGAGTGAACACGGGAAACCTTATCTTACATTTCAAAGAATGCCAACTAGATTCATCTAATCAATCATATTATTGGTCAGTGCAGCAAAGATTTATAAATTAGTTCAGATTTAAACATGCAAGTGGGTCAATATCACAACAGCATCAGTAACTTTCTTTCAACACTTCTAGATAATACAAACTTCTTCACCAGGTCATTCACAATTTGTTATTAAAGACATGCGGCACACGTAATTGTGTTTTTGAACTGTAAACTAAATGATATGACTCTGCTGTGATGAAACACATGAATGGTGCTTTATCTCATTTACTATCAAATTCATAAAATTTCTTTGGTTGAACATGGTTCATAATGCCACCTAGTGTGGACCTTGCAAGGCAAATGCTGACAGTCAATTGTTTGGGACATCTCTACATAATGAGATAAATATTTAAGGTATCTCCTTATAATCTAATCTGGGAAGGTCCATGATCAAACTGTGTCTCTTGGGACGCTCTCCATTTCGTATGACTTCTTACCCGGTGACCTCTGCAGGTGTGAGAGTCAAGAGGAGCTGGTACTCAGAGTCATGTCCTGCGAGGCTGAACTTCATTGCACACAGCCCTCTGCTGCCTCTGAGCTCTGAGAAAACATCACAGTGGTAGAAACCATGTTTGTAAAATATATAATATGTAACAATTCTTCATTTATCATGTCTAAAACGACCTACGTTAAATATTTTGCTGACTTTATTAGTTGCATTATCCAAAATGTTTCCACCAATATTCAAAACCAGAGAATCCCCCAATTTGTTTCAGTATAATGGCGCGTTTCATTATGGTTGCCTTGTACAGTTTTTCTCAGTTGTTAACACACAAGAAGCGAAAATTCGGCACAATTTGCAAAACCATCACTTCATGTACCAATCACTCGACCCAATTTGGCACTACTTCACACTCCCTTATCTGCATTAGACTCTGACTTTCATTCTTTACACTCTGATGTCAATTACACATCACATTGTTGTCAAAACACTACACACAATGTTCAGTTGTTGCACACACTTCTCAAGTAAAATCTCAAAGCATCAACCTACAACACACAAATACTCAAATCTCTAAACATTCAGGTCTGTTGAGCAATTTCACCTCATTTTCACAGTCGAACAGGAGACTGAAATTGTAGATATGGTTCATGAGAACAACTCAATCACACTCAGACAAATAAAAACTAGGATCCTGGCTGACCATGCTACATTTAGAAACGTCCAGACCGTCAGCCTCTCTACATTGGACCGTATTCTTCATAGGACTGCCATGTGGATGAAACAAGTGTTCAGGGTCCCATTTGAACGGAACACAGGCATGAAGGAGTTACAGTGAGAGTTTGTGCTTGTAAGTAGTATACCAACATTCAGCACTGACACATGCATGTATTGTACCTGTAATCCAATATTGTTCCTTTTCTACAGTGTAGCCTGTGTTGACCTCTCTGTGTCCATACTATAACTTGCATCCTCATGCTGTCTGTGTCAGCGGATCCAAGAGATAGATAGATAGATAGATAGATTACTTTATTCATCCCCGAAGGGAAATTAAGTCGTCATAGCAACCGGTACATTTGAATACAACAAAATACAATACAATAGAATAAAATAAAATAAAAAATATTGAGGTAGAAAGCCTCACACAGCTCATGTGTTGTACCAGTACATCTTTATTGATGAGGTGGGTATCAACTTGGTGAAGAGGAGGCGACGGGGCAGAAACCTCAATGGCCAGCGGGATATTGTGGAGGTCCCCGGCCAGCGTGTCCCGGGAACATCACAATGTGTGCTGCAATGAATCACCATGGAATCTTGCACCATCATACCCACCTAGGGGCCTATAACGCTGCCCGTCTCCTCGTCTTCCTGGATGGCCTGCATGACCTGCTGGTACCACCTGGTCAGATAGATGACCCACAGCGGATCGATCACGTTGTCATCTGGGACAATGTGAGCTTCCACCGGGCTGCTCAAGTGCGTGAGAGGTTCCAGGACCACCCACATTTTTCCGTTCTATACCTTCCACCTTATTCTCCTTTCCTGAATCCTATTGAGGAATTATTTTCCGCTTGGAGGTGGAAGGTATATGAACGGAACCCACAGGACCGAGTCCCACTGCTCCAGGCCATGGAGGAGGCTTGTGGCAACGTGAGTGTTGAGGCCTGTCAGCATTTTGTGTGTGAAGTTTTCAGCTGCCTGTGTGCAGTTTTGAGAAACCCTTTATTGTTTTGAAAAACGTGTGTTAACAATTGTGAAAAACTTCAATTTTTGTGAAGGGGGGGGGGTTGAGCAGGCCGGTTTACATTACTGTACTGTTCTCTGTGTGCACCGAAATAAACCTTTTTATGCTGCATATTTGTGTGCTGTTTTATGTTTGACTATGAAAAAAGTGGGCCTACACTGAGACATTTTACAAAAGGAGAAATGGCTCATTCTCCAGAGTCACTGTCATTCATATGGTGTGTTCCATTTTGATGATTGTGTTTTCAGTTTTGCACTACAGTGTGCTGTAAATGCTTGGTAGTGTGCAAGCAAATGCTTAGTTGTGTGTACTCAATGAATGGTATGTGTGTGTCAATTGAAAATATGGCTGTGTGTACCAAATGAAAACACGAGTTCCATTTTATGAAAAGGTAAGAGATTTGATGGCAAAGAGTCATCTTGCAAAGGGAGTGTCAGGTTTAGCATTTTGTGTGTGAGGTTTTCAGTTTTCTGTGTGCAGTTTTGAGAAAGCCGTTATTGTTTTGAAAAACGTGTGTTAACAATTGTGAAAAACTGTAAGAGATGATGCAAAGGTTATGAAGAAGAAGATTATGGACAATGGTGGTGAAGAGAACATCTCCCATGATCTCACACTACTTTCCAAAAATCATAAAATTGGTGCGTGATTCAACGATCTGTTTGCTCAGGCACCTTTCTAACTGACCTTCCTAAAAACCAAGAAGTATTTCTGTGGCCGCCATAATTTTAGTTTAAATTCTTCAAAGGATACCTAAAGAAGCGTCAATGCTTCCTCACTTATCTCCTTCGGCATTGGAAACATCGGACCATCCCCATGAAATGAAAGGAGAAAATGCAGCCCCACAATGTCACATCCAGTCAACAACAAACATATTGAACTTAAAGTTCACAATAGCATCATTACAACCAAACACAAATGAAAAAGTATTTTAACCCCCTGGTTGTGAAAAACACCCCCAAAAGATTTTATCCATGTATATTCCTTGTATTATTCCATGTGTTTAAATCTGTTGTATTGTTAATTCCTTTAGGTAATAATTAATAGTTACCTCTGTAAAAGATGAAAACATATTTTCTCAGGACCTGTATTTGTACTTTGGACCTGTGACTTTTTAGAACTCTCAGCGCACAGCCTCTAGCACAGAGTACTGTACATTTTGTGAGTACCTTCTGTTATAAACGCAGAGTGGAAGTAGAGATAGATTTTCTCTGCACCATGGTTCTCTTCTCCTATCTCCATACGGCTTCTTCTTTACATCTATCCGTGAACTCATGATGTATTCCATCAGGGTCAAGGAATAGTGGTTAGGATAGATAGACGATTATATGTACTTTCTGAACGCACCCCAGGGTCTTTTGTTCTGTATATAAGAGACCCCTAGTGGCCAAAGTTACATACCTGATTGAAAAGGAATCCAGTCAAGGAATTTGTTCACTTTAACAAATTCAGTCTCAGATGTTAAATAGGAATTAAAGTAAGAAGAAATGATGCTGCTCTTACCTGTTCAGTAAATCAGTGACCTCTGACCCCGGAAAATAACTGTGATTGGTGGAGAGAGAACAGTGAATGACACCTAGACCCACTGGTAGGGGTGGCGGGACAGGTTTACTCATTTCACACAAATGGAGTTTTTCTCTCTACTCGCTTCCAATCTTTACCCCAACATCTTTTGAATTTCACGCTGTGACTCTTACTCAACCGGTACAATTAACTATTGTTGTCCTCTACCGTCCACCAGGTTCTTTGGGAGATTTTCTGGAGGAATTAGACGTCCTCCTGTCAAACGTCCCAGAAAATGGCCCTGCACTTATCGTTCTGGGTGACTTTAACATCCAGACAGACCGTCATCTGACCTTTTACTTTTACTGTCTTCTTTCGCGCTCTCACTCAGTCCTTCCCCTCCTACTCACAAAGCCGGTAACCACCTGGACTATATTTTCACCAGAAACTGCTCAACATCTAACCTCACTGTAACCCCACTTCATGTCTCCGACCACTTCTTTATCTCTTACTCTCTCCCATTATCTCAAACTGACAACTTTAACACATCAACAGAGTCTGTACCTGTCCGTCGCAACATTCGTTCGCTCTCTCCTTCCTCTCTAGCCTCCTCTGTTTTATCAGCCCTCCCTTCCACTGACTCTTTCTCACTCATGCATCCTAACTCTGCCACTGACATTCTCCTTTCTACTCTGTCCTCCTCTCTTGACTCTCTCTGTCCTCTTACGTCACGACAGGTCCGCAAGTCTCTCCCAGCTCCGTGGTTGTCTGACTCGGTGCGTGCCGTCAGAGCCACTATGCGAGCATCAGAAAGGAAATGGCGGAAATCTAAACACCTGGACAACCTGCTAGCTTATCAGTCTCTTCTCTCCTCTTCTTCTGCCTCTATTTCCACAGCCAAAAGCACTTTTTACCAAACTGCAATTCAAGCCTCATTTTCTAACCCCAATAAACTCTTCTCCATCTTTTCCAACCTCCTCAACCCTCCCAGTCCCCCTCCTCCTTCCTCTCTTCTACCAAGCCACTTTGTCAACTACTTAACCAAAAAGATAGATGACATACGCTCTTCATTTTCTGATCCTCCTTCTATAACCACACTTCCATCAACTTCATCTTCATCCCCTTCGCTCTCCTCTTTCACCCCCCTGTCTCCCAATCAAGTTCTGACCTTGGTAACCTCCGCCCTTCCGACCACCTACCCCCTTGACCCCATCCCTTCTCGCATTCTCCAGTCTATTGCCCCTGACCTTCTTCCTTTTCTTACCCATCTAATCAACACTTCCCTGTCAACTGGCTGCTTCCCTAATTCTCTGAAGGAGGCAAGAGTAAATCCTCTCCTAAAGAAACCCACTCTGGACCCGTCTGAAGTAAATAACTACAGACCTGTCTCTCTCCTTCCCTTTGTTTCCAAAATTCTTGAGCGTGCTATCTTTAATCAACTTTCCTCCTATCTTAACCACAATAATCTTCTTGACCCTCACCAGTCTGGTTTCAAGGCAGGTCACTCAACTCAGACTGCCCTCCTTGCTGTCTCTCAGCAGCTTCACACTGCTAGAGCAGCCTCTCTCTCCTCTGTCCTCATCCTTCTAGAACTCTCTGCTGCATTCGACAGAGTGAACCACCAGTTCCTTATTTCCTCCCTTCAGGACCTCGGTGTCTCAGGCTCTGCTCTCTCCCTGCTCTCTTCCTACCTCATTGATCGCACTTATAGGGTAACTTGGAGAGGATCTGTGTCTGAACCTTGTCCCCTCACTACTGGGGTCCCTCAAGGTTCTGTCCTTGGTCCTCTCCTCTTCTCTTTGTACACCAACTCCCTCGGCTCTGTCATTCACTCACACGGCTTTTCCTACCATAGCTATGCCGATGACACCCAACTAATCCTGTCTTTTCCCCGATCAGAAACACAGGTAGCAGCACGAATCACTGCCTGTCTGACCGACATCTCTCAGTGGATGTCTCAACACCACCTGAAGATTAACCTTGACAAGACTGAACTACTTTTCCTTCCAGGGAAAGACTCTCCCATCCACGACCTGACTATTAACTTTGACAACTCTGTGTTAACCCCCACTCAGACGGCTAGGAACCTGGGCGTAACACTCGACAGCCAACTCTCCCTTACTGCCAACATTACTGCAACAACACGGTCCTGTAGATTCATGCTGTACAACATCAGGAGAATACACCCCCTTCTCACTCAGAAGGCGGTGCAGGTTCTGGTCCAGGCTCTGGTCATCTCACATCTAGATTACTGTAACTCCCTCCTGGCAGGTCTACCTGCTACTGCCATCCGACCTTTGTAGCTCATCCAGAATGCAGCAGCTCGACTGGTTTTTAACCAACCTAAATTCACTCACACTACTCCTCTCCTCCGCTCCCTTCACTGGTTACCAGTGGCTGCTCGCATCCGGTTCAAAACACTAGTACTTGCGTACCATGCTGTGAACGGATCCGGTCCAGTCTACATCCAGGACATGGTCAAACGTTACACCCCACCCCGTTCACTCCGCTCTGCTTCGGCCAATCAGCTCGTTGCTCCCTCACTGCGAGCTAAACACTCATCAAAAACACGACTGTTTTCCATCCTGGCTCCTAAATGGTGGAATGAGCTCCCAACTGACATCCGGACATCAGAAAGTCGACACATCTTCCGCCGAAAACTAAAAACACACCTCTTCCGACTTTACCTTGAATTAAAACAAAAAATTAAAAAAAAACACTAACAACTTTTTGAAACTAACACTTTAGTAGCACTTAAATGGCACTTACTTATAGCACTTTGTAGTTTTGCTTTATTTGAAGAAATTGTACTTTCTTGATTCTTGTCGTCCTTGGTATGTACCCTCGGGTTTGAATGCACTTATTGTAAGTCGCTTTGGATAAAAGCGTCAGCTAAATGAAAAGTACTGTAATGTAATGAATGACGTTCCTTCTGGTAAATCCCATGTGACTGCGATGTCCTCCATTGTTGGATGCAGAGGGAATCTCAGCAACTGTTTTATACGATTTATACGACTATCCATGATTTAATATTATTATCTATTGACTTGCCACTTCTGATGATGTACAACCAGCAACCAGTGCATGACAATAAAAAACCAATATATACATCATCATGCGGCGCATATCATCCTGCGGTGCACATCATCACATTACTCTTTTTTTTTTATTAAAATGAATCAAATTAATAAGAAAACTGCAGGATATGCGCTGCCCGCAGGATACGCGCACATCTTGCGGCGCACATAAATAAACAATATATGTAAAAAATATATATATACATTTTTTTATTTTTTTTATTTTTTTTTTCTCAACACAGGCTGTTTGTGTGAACTCATATCTGAGTGAGAGCCACAAAAGTAGTATTGAGGACAATACATGACTTAAGGGTAAATAAATGGAGAAATAAATACATTAAAAAAAATAAGGAAATTAAAACAGTAACAATGTATAAATAAATGTCTTAAATATATTTCCACGTATATTTATTTCCACTTTTGAATATTTCTGTATCTCTGTGTCCGTACTAAGTGACTTCATGTACTGATCAGGTCCCGATAACTGGTGATGAGTGTTTATTAGTATGAGTGTTTATTCTCTAGTGAGAGCAGAGAGGAGGAGGACACAGAAACTCCAGTTCGGAACAAACCAGCTGCAGCTTCTGCTCTGATCATGATGCAGCTGAGACCAGAGAAACTCTTTCACTGTTCATCTCCAAAGTCACTGACCGGATGCTTCACTTGAACGACCTCTGCTCTAACTGCAACTATAACTCTGGAGAAAGTCCAGACCCAATTCTGCGGACATCCTCCAGTTTTCATGTCTGAAAACAACAACTATGGATATCAGTCTCTTAAATGTGACCCCATTTTCTCAATTAATTATTCTGTGAAAAGTCAGTGAAAATATAAAAAACGAAAAATGCAAAGTCAAAGTAATGGTAAAGAAAGAGAAAAAAGTCCTGGATCCACACCAACATTTAATGGGTTCTTCAATGACACATACCATATGCTTCTGCCAAGTTTGGTTGAAATATTTCCAGTAGTTTTTGCACAATATGCTTACAAACAAACAAACAAACAGACAGGGGTGAAAACATAACCTCCATGGCAGGGGTAACATTCATTACATTTACTAACAAGTGTTTTTCTAAACAGTCGTCACATTTTCAAAACTCTAAACACGATTAGCACAACATCGGTCCTTTGTGGCCATACCATTCACACATTTCATGTTGTTTTCACACAATATGCAGTCAGTGAACACATTTGTATAATGCTTACATTTTCTTAACAGACAAGCTATACCTCCAAACAAAATTATGGATTGTTTTTGTATTATTTACAAATGTTAACACACAACATCCCACAATTGCAAACACAATATTACAAACCTTAGATACAGTATAAAAACCTCTGCTTCTGTAATACAGTAATATCAGTTCTAAAACAATATATCTCAGCTGATAATAAACAAACAATTGAATAATTGACACATAGCTGATGTATGTTGGGTATATTGGGTCAACCACAGCTGATTCCACTCTGGCTTAGAATCAATGGCATTACTAAAAGGAGGACTTTGAGGAGTGATTTTTTCGGAAACAGAAACCGAAAAAGATGTCTGGACGAGGAAGAGTTAGAGCAAGGGGTCCAGGGAGAAGAGCAGGCCCAGTGAGAGGAGCAGTGAGAGGTGTAGTAGTGAGAGGAGCAGGAGTAGTGAGAGGAGCAGGAGTAGTGAGAGGAGCAGGAGTAGTGAGAGGAGCAGAAGAAGTGAGAGGAGCAGGAGTAGTGAGAGGAGCAGGAGAAGTGAGAGGAGCAGGAGTAGTGAGAGGAGCAGGAGAAGTGAGAGGAGCAGGAGTAGTGAGAGGAGCAGGAGTAGTGAGAGGTGCAGGAGAAGTGAGAGGAGCAGGAGAAGTGAGAGGAGCAGGAGTAGTGAGAGGAGCAGGAGTAGTGAGAGGAGCAGGAGAAGTGAGAGGAGCAGGTCCAGGGAGAAGAGCAGGCCTAAGAAGAGCAGGCCTAAGGAGAGGGCAAGGTAGAGGTATAAGAATGCGTGGTGGTGGCATTCTAAGGGCTACAAGGTCAGTGGTGAGTGATGGAATTCGTGCCACTATCATTGACCATGTGATAAACCACGGTCTTTCACTAAGGGAGGCTGGTGAAAGAGTACAGCCCAATTTGGGGCGGTCAACGGTTGCGTCAATTATACGCATCTTTCAACAAACCAACAGGTAAGTTTGCATTTTACATGGATTGTTTCTATTCTCACTTGACATGACGCCATACAGTAATGCATATGTTGATTTTTTTTGTCCCTCAAAAGAATGCAACGTCTTCCTCCCTCTGGGGGAAGAGGTAAGCTCCTAAATCATCAACAAGAGCTTGCCATAGTAGATATGGTTGTTGCAAATAACGCAATTAAACTGCATGAGATTCAAAGCAGAATTTTGGAGGACCAAGAGATATTTCACAATATCAATAGCATCAGCCTCGCAACCATTACGCGGACATTGTCCAAACACAGAGTGCGGATGAAACAGCTCTACACTGTTCCCTTTGAGAGGAACAGTGAGCGAGTCAAGGTGCTACGACAACAATATGTCCAGGTATAGTGTGTATATTCAATTCAATGTACAGTTCTATAAGCTTTGCACATCAAGTAGGTAACCTACTCAGTAATAGGTTACAGTACTGTATGGTATATAGTACTATAATGGCATGATTTACATACATTTTGTTTCAGAGAGTTATGGAATTGGAGGCCAACCAGGCCCCTCATGAATTCGTAATGTGGATGAGGCAGGATTTAATCTGGCAAAAAGGCGTCGACGTGGAAGAAATGTCATTGGAAAAAGGGCCACAGTTGATGTTCCTGGACAGAGAGGTGCAAATATCACTATGTGTGCGGCAATTTCAAATGCAGGATCACTCCTCCACAAATGTCAGGTTGGACCTTACAACACCGAGCGCCTCCTTGCTTTTCTCGATGATCTCCACCAGCGCCTGGTTCCAGAGCAGGATCAGGAGGGTGAAAACAGGAGGACCTTCGTTATCACCTGGGACAACGTGGCCTTCCATCACTCACAAGCAGTTACAGCATGGTTTGAGGTCCACCCAAGACTGATTCGTCTATTTCTTCCACCCTATTCACCTTTCCTCAACCCCATAGAGGAGTTCTTTTCTACATGGAGGTGGAAAGTCTATGACCATCAGCCACATGACCAGTTGTCCCTCCTTGAAGCCATGGATGCTGGCTGCAGGGACATCACAGTTGATGATTGTCAAGGGTGGATCAGGCATTCCAAGCGGTTTTATCCAAGGTATATCGCCTTGGGTAACATCAGATGCGATGTGGATGAAAACTTGTGGCCTAACCCTGAAGATCGCAGGGATTAGATAAAGGAATTTTGTGCTTTTTTTTAGTTCTCCCTTTTTACTGGGCTTTTTGGTGTTGCTTTTTTGTTCATGGATATTTTGTTAACTTTAAACAATACTGTAAAACGTTTTCTGTTGTATCATACTGTAAACAGTATTTCTACTATACCTCCTGTAGTAAACAGTAAAGAAAAAAAAACTGATTCGCTTTTTACTGGAATGCTTTTGAATGTGAACATTACATGTGGATATACAGTACAGTTCCCAACCAAAAAAATTGGCGTAAAAAACAGTGGATTGCATGTTTTGCATGCAAATACCTGTAAAACTGAAACAAAAAAAGTCTATGCAGTTTTGGTAATGTCCACAATAGCCAGTATTTTGAAACCTGGTGTACTTTGATTGGCTGCATGTTCCTTGTGAAGTGAAAACAGGAGTTATTCTTTGAAAGAATAATTTCATTTTGAGTCAGATGTCCAGTGTTTTGGTAAAGTTAGTGTGTGCAGAGAAAGATGTCTTCTATTTTGAAATGAAGAGTTAGTATATAGTTAACAAAATGTGCTTTTGAGAAGAAAATGATCTATTTGGCCAATTGTGTTTTGTAGGTGTAAGTCTGTGTTAAGAGTTTAGAAAAAGTATTTTAAGTATAGGTAAGCGCTCGTTAGCGATGGAAAAAAACTGTAATTTAGCTGACGCTTTTATCCAAAGCGACTTACTGCATCAACATCTACGAGGGGCCATTTGAGGGGTTTAGTATCTTGCCCAAGGACACTTCGGCATGCAGATGGGGAAGATTGAGGATTGAACTGCCGACCTTCTGGTTGGAGGACGACCACCCTACCCCTCAGCCACATTCACGTAAAACAGAGCATAAAATGAAAAGGGAAAACATGATAGAACAGGCCTTTATTGTTGAGACAAATTAAATGCTCTTAAATGGGCACCTATATGATACAAAATCCTCAGAGCCCCATGGCGTCTTTCTGCACATGGCAACCCAACAGTGTGTTTCCAGCTTCCACGCCCTCTGATGGTACTGGAAAAAAATACAAAGAGAAACACAATACAAGTCATCAGAAGCTGATGTTATCCGGTATATATTGTTAAAAACAACATATCAGCTCTTAATATTGTGATTGTTACCATTCTGTGCACGGAGCCAGGACACAGCCTTCATAGCCAGAAGCTCCCACTCTGGCTTAGCATCCATCTCGAAGCCATGAAGCCAGATCAGAGCAAGAATGGTGGCCCACACTTCCTGGTTCACCTATTTCAGCAAATCAAAAAGAAAATCATACAGAAAAGGTACAACACAAGAGAGAAAAACCAAAAGATCAAACATACATGAGAGTTTCAAATGGGGAAATAACACCATCAGGGACCATCAGGCTGTTTCTGAACAACTTAATGCAACATCATGATAAGAGATTTAGATGTATAAAGTTAAATGTCTAATGCAGACGGGTGGTCACGATATAATATCACTGCATTATTTTAAAACAAGAACCCATTATTAATTTGTCTTATTATTTTTGACAGTAACTCACAGCTGAAGGCTTTGTGTTCTCCACCTCCTCGCTGGTCTTTCCCACAGCAGCAGCCAGAGCCGGATCAAGCAGCCAGCAGCCAGACGCCTTCTGCAGAGAGACCAGCTGCATTAAAGGGTCTCTGGGTGGCTGCTTTGATTGAGCCTGAATTGAGACTGAAGAAAGAATTATAAGAATATCTATCCATTTCATCCCATAGCTACATCACTTAATTATTGAGGTTTTCATATGATTTTTTTTCCATCAAGATCCATGAATTACTCTCTGAAAAATTAGCGAAAGTGTTGAAAAACGCCTCTTAATGTTAATGAAAGAGAAAAAGTATTTTTGGATCCACTCCCTGATCTGGATCGGGAATTTAACATGTTCTTCCTTAGACCGGAGAGGTACGGAGCCCCCCAGGGGACAGGGGGAAAAAAAAAAGCTGGGTAAAAAAAAAAAAAAAAAGGACGGGGTTTTGCGAGATCCCGAGAAACTTTTGCGAGATCCCGAGATAGTTTTGCGAGATCCCGAGAAACTTTTGCGAGATCCCGAGAAACTTTTGCGAGATCCCGAGGTAGTTTTGCGAGACCCCGAGAAACTTTTGCGAGACTGGTCACGGACCCGCTGCTGCTGTCATGGAGGAGCAGTCGGTCCCGCAGTGGGGAGGAGAGAAGCAGAGAAATTCCTGAATGAAATTCCTGCATGAAATTCCTGCATTAAAATAATGAATCATGACAGTTTGGATGATTTGAAATGGTTGTTTATTATACGAGCGCTGAGGCGGGGGCCCCGCTGCTCCTCTGACAGCAGCAGCGGGTCCGGTACCGGAGGAGCGGGTCCGGTACCGGAGCGGCGGGACCTGCTGCTCCTCCGGTACCGGAGCTCATTGACCGGTCTCGCAAAACTATCTCGGGATCTCGCAAAACTATCTCGGGATCTTGCAAAAGTTTTGCAAAACTCCGTCCTCTTTTTTTTTTTTCACCCAGCTTTTTTTTTTTTTCGTGTCCCCTGGGGGGGCTCTGTAAAGAGGCGGTGGACTAGTGGCAGAAACTTGGACTATGGGCAGAGAAGGTCTCTGGTTAATCTCTGGTTCAACTCCACGGAGAGACAACAAAAGACGAACCTGGATCTGTCCAAAAATCCAAGAGTCTCCCTACCCTGTCTAGTGCCCCTGAGCAAGGCACCTTACTCCCCCAACATCTGCTCCCCGAGCGCCGTACATGGTCGCTCACTGCTCTGTGTGTCCTGCACCAGATGGGTCAAAAGCAGAGATTAAATTTCCCTACATGCATGAGTGTGCCTTTGCATGTCTGTGCATGTGTTTGGGACTAATAAATGCATCTTAATCTTAATCTTAATCTTAGGTCATTCACCAGCCCTCACATACACTGAACTCTGCAGATTCTCTTCATTTTCTCCAGAGAAGGTGTATATGTGAACGCAAATGTCCAAGTGAGAGGCTCCATAGTTTCTGTCCTCCTATTATAATGTCTGTAGAAATCCAGAAGAAGACATAACCCCCTTGCTGTAATGATTCACATGTTGTTGCCTGATCAAAAAGGCCCACAAAAGGCTACAAAAGGCATTAGTCTACTCACTAGAGGCTACTACAGGGATACAGTCTGATGAAGGTGTCTTTCAATGCAAAGAGTAAATATGAACAAATAGAATCATAAATGGATGTTTGGCAGGTGTATGCACTGGTCTACTTACAAGTGGAATCACACATGTCGAGGGACATCTCAACTTGTTCCTTGGAAGCTCTCATTCCGTCCGGAGTGGATTTTTGTCTCGACATACTTTTGAGCTTCATGTTAATATCAGTAAACACGCTGCCAGACTTTACTTTAGGCCTTGCTGCCATTGCACAAGCTGATGGGAGAGCAGAGTAGTGTCACAATAAATCCACTGGTAATGGTTTGTGATCTCACCCAGCATAATGGTATAGGTCTTTAAAGGGATATTTCACAGAAAATGAAAAATCACTCATTATCTAGTCATCACTATGCCGGTTGAAGGGAGAGTGAAGTGTTTGAGTCCACAAAACCCTGGACTTTTTGTTATGGCCATTTGTTATGGCTAAAACAATTTTTGACCATCAAATTCTAATCAGGTCTTTTAGTCCAAGTGAACATTTTTAGCTAATTTGACTTTATTATCTCAGAGTTCCCGAGATACTATGTTTATGAAAGTGAAGAGACAAGCAGCAATACAAGCTTTACATAGATTTACTGTAAAAAATAAAAATGTCACTGTGTGTGTTACTTACATTTTTTCGCCCTTAAATTACATGCCTGTCGCTGCATGAGAGCTGTGAGAAATAAGAAGTTTGAGGTTAAGTGAACAACATGAGAATTAGTGAACAATAAATAGTGAGGAAACTACTGGTTTCTGAGCACATTTATAACTCACAATAACAACTTAAGTAACAATAAGTACTTAAAATAGTCAAGTTGTTCAAATATATTGAATATAACATAATATAATAAATATATGTGGGCATATGAACATATCAGCAAATGCGCACATACAAACACACTGAGCACAGTTAGAAATCGAGTTCTTATGTAACCAATTATGAACCAATGGCAGGGGATGCGCGAGAACAAATTCAACCTCCATGGGCTCCACCACAGAAGGATGGAGATGTTATTTGAAACAGCATAGTAGGCAGAGATGGTCAAAAGCTCTTGGATCTTCAGACTCTTGGTATCTGTTTGTCCTTTGCCATTTGCTTACCAGGTGTTGGAACAGGTCTCCGCACCAGAGGTCCTCTTATCGGCTCGCCATTGCCTTTGTTGACGGCAATGAAGGCCGTGGAGGAGCTGCTCACTCCTGATTGGAGACTGAGCTGCACCACCTTCTCCTTCACTCCTCCATCTTGCTGTCCTCTGTGTTCTTTCTCCTCTGTCTCTAGGGAGCGGATCAGAGTCCGAGCACCCAACCTGTGGACTGTTAGTCTGCATACAGGAGAGTGAACACAGAACTAAAACATCAGATTACTACTCAGTATATATACATGACAGTTATATCATTACTGCTACACTTCTAACTAATGAGCTACAAAAAGCCAGTGGTGAACATCAACTCGAGATTTTCTTATATTAATATTAAGAGTTTGATTCCTATGGTAAGATAAATAAGGTTCTTTATTGATAGAAATGTGTCGCCCACTGTGATGAAACAAGTCAAATTCATAGATGAATAATACTATCAAGTATTTTTGTTTGTGTGTCTATCAGTAAATGACACATAGCAGGTGCATTTTTTTGTTGTATTAAAAACAATCCTGTTTTTTCTATATTAATGATTAAACTCAGACGTTGTACCCATTGTCCTCTGGAGGTTTGAGAGAGAAGTGAAGCTGGTTCTGAGAGAGATGACCTGCCAGGCTGTACTTCACCATCACAGAGCCCTCTGCTGCCTCTGAACTCTGAATTATATAAAGAATTGAATATAATACATGGTGTTTCCACTTACAAACATTTTTTATTTAGTATTTCATGTAAGAAGTGTGCTGCACCCACCTGTCCGGTGAGTTGGGCATAAATCAGTGACCTTTGACCCTGGAAAAGGGCTGTGATTGGTGGCGAAAGAACAGTCACAGAAACTCCTGTTGGCAAATCCCATGTGACTGAGATGTCCACCACAGCTGGCTGCAGAGCAAATCTCAGCGACTGCATCACCTGATGGGGAAAATACAGTTTTCAAAAGTAGGAACAAAAACTGAAGCTACTTTCAGACATTCGCTGAACTCCAGAGATCCTCCAGATATTCTATGATTCTGCCAGTCCCCTAGAAAAAGTCTGCAGACAACAAAAGATCCTCTGCAGGATTCACCATAAGATGTCAGGAGACCTTTTGGTGATAAGGACCGACACCAGTGTTGATGTGCTGATTAATGCATCATGTCCTGACCTTACTGAAGCCATGATTTGTATTGAGTTGTTTCAGCAGTGTGTAACGCAACAGTTTTCCCATGTTTAATGTCTTTCTTACTTTAGGTTGCATCCTATCAGCCCCTGTGATGAACTGAGCGTGACCTCCTCCTTCCTTGGCCAACCCATTGATAAGAGCAGAGCTGGCCCCTTCCCCGATCCCAAAAGAGAAACACCTACAACACAGTAGTTAAGTGTTTAACACAGACTGCATTGCAACATGGGACACACTGTGAGCACGACTCTGTGGATTCACCTGTGGGAACCTGAATTCTTCTTCACCAGATCGATCACTTCTTTGGTGTTTGACACTTCTCCGTCAGTGAAGACAAAAACCTGAGGTGGAGAGTGTACACAGGAGTTACATACCAGCACACCCAGTAACATGCTGAGTCATCAACGTAGTTCTGTGAGAGCACTGTTAAGATGCCTCTGTAGTAACACAACTGTTTTTTATGGCGGAGTCAAATACAATGATCATAAGTATGAGCGTCAAACACACAGTCCGGTTGGTTCTGATTTGTATGTGCCATTTAAATATTGGGAATTCGGTTCTGATGGTATGCTATAGTCTTAAACTATGTTGATGACATGCATGTTAAACACAATGGAGGACAAAAAAAAATTACAAAAATATGTTGTGATGAAAGGCAATTTCTGTATTTCTGAAGAAGTGAATTGATTTACTTTAACATTTATTTATTAATGTATTTCTACATTTATAAAAAAATATATATATATATTTATTTGTCAATACGATCATTATAAGGTGGGGTTAACTCAGTGTACAGACGGATTGGTTAAAGCAGTGTGATCATCAGATCTACAACATGTGTCTTGAGTGTTCCAGTATAGGCTGGAACAAACATAGAAATACAGTAATAGCCTTATCATTTATACTTCTGACATTTTTTTATTCGTTGGTGTGTCAGTGTGTGTGTGTACGTGTGAGTGAGTTACTTGTCTAGGTTGATTCGAAATGCAGGTCTGGCTTAAAATATGTGTGAGGGGCTTGAGAATCTCTGTTCCTCCCAGATTTGCCTGCATCGCTTCGACTTTCTTCAGAGCGTCTTCTAAGTTCTTCTCACTGTACTCCACACTCTTTCTGTGATTAAACACGTACATGAACACATGTAAAGACACATGCACAAACAAGCATTAACAACAAGGACAGGGGGAAATCTGTTGTGTGTGGTTGAGTGACTTACGGGAAGATGTGTTCAAAGCTGGAGCCGAAACTGTAGATGTTGAAGTAGCAGCCCATTGGTAAGCTCTTCAACAGGAGCAGTAGAGTATCCTGAGGGAAGCAGACACAAGATGGTGAAGGTAACTGTGTGTGAGACACTATGAAAAGTTTAATGACAGAGTTTACACTCGCTGAATACCCTGGCACTGGCAATTCGAGTTTCTTGCCGCTTGCCATTACTCATTGGACAACCCATACTCCCAGATCGATCCAGTAGGAGGATAAACTCTCCACGTGAGGTGAGTGAAGACATCACAGACTGAGGGAAATCAGGGTACAGGCTCAGCATCAGGACTGGATCGCCCATCAGACTCCCTGAAACATAATTTATTCCAACACGTGTAAGTAAGTTGGAAGACGAGGATGACTGACTTTACTATTGTGCAAAGTAACAACCTGACTCGTTTTCACTCACCTGGTTTGGCAGACACCTGTCCTGCCTCCACCACAGCAGTGGGCTTGTGAGCATCTCTGTAATAAATCAGCAGCTCAACATCTCTGTCAAACTTGTGTCCTGCAGCCAACTTGACCTGCAGTTCACAAAGCACACTTAGTTATATTTGTAGCTCTCAGTGCTGAGAAACAACCACACACAGTGGAGAAGTGAGCAGTCTACCTACCGTGGCCTGGGTCTGCTCTGTGTTGACGTACTGGAGAGGCTCCAGAGAGCAGCAGGACTCGACTTTGGAGATTGGACGAGGAGATGACACTCGGACAGAAAACGACAGACTGTAGGGAACCAGAGAGGCTGGAACAGAGGTCACCTGCACACCAGCACCTTCAGAACCTTAAGTTAGAAATTAAAAAAAAATGATTGCATTACATTTAGGCAAAACCTCAGTAATAGGCACTGGGCAAACTAAAACAAAAAATTCTGGTGGCTATTCGAGGATGGACATGTATAGCCATTAAAGGGATAGTTCACAGAAAAATTTAGTTTCACTCATTATCTACTCACCACTATGCAGATGGAGAGGTGGGTGAAGGGTTTGAGTCCATTTGACCAAATTCCAAGTTATGTAAAAACACAGAGCCACACACTACACTATATCAGGCCTCTTTTATAGTACTACTGGGGCAGCTATGGCTGAGGAGGTAGAGAAGGTTGTTGGTTCGAATCCTGGCTCCTCAATTGTGCATTCCACTGTGTCCTTATGCAATATACTGAAGCCCAAATTGCATGAAAGGTTTGCCTAAAGAGTTGCTGAGTGCATAATAGATGAATGAAACTTATGCTATACAACGCATTTAGTGGTTGGAATGACTGGAATAGAGCTCTGTAAATACAGGCCATTTGCATTAATGCAGACATCATGTCACATGGAAAATATGACTGTTGCAGTAAATCCCAGGTTTAGTGGGATGATGTTTAAATGGTTCAAAGTGCTGGCTGGGTTTCCTACCCTGAGGTTCGTAGCGAGGGTTTAGCACAGCAGGCAGACAAAACCTCAGCCCGTCATCCGCCTGCACAGCCAGCTCAGTGACGTACTCCAGCCTGACGGAGGCGCTCTCTCCTGGAGGCAGACTGCCCACACTCAGAGTGAATATATCTGGACTCTGCTCGCTCTCCTCAAACAGGAAGGCCTGCTGACCGGAGCTCAGCGCATCATCATACTCCTCACGAGCCTGAAGACACAGACACAACACACCTGAGCTCTACTCACTCTTTTATCTTTAGGATCCATCAGACTGAGTGAGACGTCACTGTCCAGCTCACCTTCTGTTTCTCCTTCACCTCAGCTACAATCTGTGTCTGTCCAATCTGAGCACTGAAGTGACAGACAGCAGCGTCTCCAGGCAGAGGGAAGACGAAAACAGCCTCCAGAGGTTTGTCCTCCTTGTTCTCGTAGTTCAGAATGGAGACCACTGTCGCCACATGGTCCCTCACCTCCAGCTCCACCTCAATGCTCTTCAGGGGAACTGAGCGAGAAACACAGTGAACAATGAAAACAATATTGTTATGTGACACAACGTTAAGCTTCCTGAATTGCTGGATCTCCTAAAGCATTAAACTGTATATTATACTTTCATGTTTACAGATTCAAAAAGTTTGAAGCCCTTTTCTGCCACCCTCAAGCCCCAAAGCACACACTTGCATTGACCGTTTGTATAAAGTAAACATGAGTTGTGTTGTATGACAGCTGTGTACCTGGCTCATTGTTGGTATTAAGTAGACCACAGTATCTCACCATCATGTCAGTTCACTGGTAACACGATCAAGGTAGTTATTCCTGTATAAAATGTAATGTTAAAAGTGTAACAGACAGTAAAACAAGATGCAGTGTACAACAGAGAATCTGAATTATATATATGCATTATATGTCATAAATTGTACCATCTCCACCTTACTCACCATAGAAGTAGATTAAAAAAGACTAACAGCAACGTGTAATTTACATAATTACTTGTGTATGTAGGCAGACATGATGGAACACTGAAGTGTGTTTTGAAAGTCAGTATGACACTGTCCTTTGTAAAGGTGACACTGTTCACCTGGTGTATTATACACCTGAAGTACATCATACAGTAGGTTTACTACACTGTACGTAACATCCTGACCTATAAGTACAGAAGACTATAGACAGTCAATAAAGACTATTATATTTAACATGTAAAAACCGTAGCAGATGCCTACCTCTACAGAGAAGTTGTATCCGGTGCAGTCGGAGGCCACAGTAGGAAGTAAAACACGGAAGAATGCTGCTTGAATATAAGCTCTCAAAACAAAGACACGCCCCTGTTTGTGAGGCCATGTATTGTCCATAGTGAGCAGGGGGAGGAAACATTTACTATCAGAAGAGACACTTTGCCCCCTCTTCTGAGCGAGTGGGCGGGGTCAGTGCCCCGAGACCGGTCAGCCCGCCACACACACACACACACACACACACACACACACACACACACACACACACACACACACACACACACACACACACACACACACACACACACACACACACACACACACACACACACACACACACACACACACACAGTGTTAACGCTGTCCTGGGACTCACACACGCACATATATATCACAGAGCAGGCCCTAGAACACATGATAGAGACGTTCTTTTGTTTTTTAGTCTTCATTACTTCATTCAATTATATCAGATATCAGTATTGAGGTCATCACTACAGTGGCCCAGAGAAAAAAAAAGTAAATGGAGGCAACATCATTGCAGCACAGACAGGTATTTATGACGCAGCCAAATACTTGTGACTCAGCCACATTATCACAAAACATCAAGGTGTTTCCAGGGGACAATAAAACGTGTTGAACATTGCTGGAATACTTTAGTCTGAGCTCTCAGGGCCACCCTAGATGACTGAAGTGAGCCAATATCAGTGGCCAAAAATGTATTTTACATCAAGGATTTAATAAGAGCTTTGTGAACTATAAAAGTTCATATATGCACCACAACCACACCTCATGCCAAAGATTGTAACAAATGTGTCCCGCCCAGACCAGATTAGGCCGTGGCTTCTGGAGAGCTTTGGGAGAGGTGGTGAAGTCCAATGCTGCCATGGACTTCTTGAGCTCCACCAGGTCTGACCCGGTGTACCACTTTGATTCAGAGCGCGTGGACAGCGCCACACTGATGTTACGATAGTTCTGGGCTCAGACTCTGCTCTCAGTGAGGGCCAAACAGTACCAAAGTGCCCGTCACAGCTTGGGCCAGCTATTTTCAAATTAGGATAACAAAAGATGTGTATAACGTGCAATGGTAATAAACCACAACTTATATCATATAGGCTACATAACAATGGTAATGAAACCTGCATTACTTCTAGACACCAGTCAAATGTTACATGTGAAATGTTTAAGACTTGTTTATTAACAAAGATTGGACATGATCAAGTAAACTACGAAGGATTTTCTTTAGATATGTGCGTGAAAGGCCTCAAGTCTTTCTAACATGTAATATACCAGGACTTCTACAGCCACAGTAACTGGGTGGAGATGGGCCGACACTCCCTATACCTCCACCTGCTGCAGCCAGAGGAGCCAGTCATCCCTGTGGCTAAAGGTAACTCATATCTAGAATATATTTTTTTGATTTGATGTTTTATGAGACGATGTGCGTTTTCCTAATGAGCATCGAATGAGGATGTTGTCTGATCTCATGTTAATTATTTGATCTCCAAGCACTAAAGGGCACATTTTTACATTTGGGTTGATTTTAAGAATTATATTTAGCTAAGGAGGTTTCATAACTGAGTGAAGTGAGCCAGAAGTATTTCAGCAGCCGCCATACTAAGAGCTGTGATTCCCGTTCACAGCTTTCCATGATCTAAAAGGGGACATATTATGAAAATTCCACTTTTGTAGTGCTTCTTCACTATTAATTTGTGTATCTAGCATGTCTACCGTCCCAAAAACTCTGGAAAAAAAAAACTCCCGCGATTTGTTGTAGCGAAAAATACGTAATTTTCCAACCATGCCCATGTAGGGAGTCTCGCTACATGGCCTTGGACCACCCCCCACCATCATCTCACCGGCTCCGGGGAGAGACAGCCCGGCTCCCATTAGCAGGCGGAGCAGGGCCGATGGAGCGCGTAAGCTCGCTGCTGCTACCCGTCAGACATCTAAGTGGCCCCATAAACATGCCTATCGTCGAAGCGGAGACCCCGGGACACCTCTAAACGTTGACTCAACAGGGTGGAAGGATGCTGCTGCTGCGCCAGCTCCAGCTCCCAATGCTCCCACTGCTCCCACTGCGGGGCTGCACTTGGGAGCTGGGGTGCTGGGCCCCTCGAAGCCAGGCTTCGGCCCCCGACTGGTTCAAAACGTCTGTCTGTCTCCTGTAGCCATATTTCTATTATATAATCTACAGAGGTAATGGCTTCTACAGAAGTAATGAATTCTACAGAGGTAATGGATTCAGAGTCATGCATTGACTCCTGAGCAATAGCATTCGATAATTAAAAATAAATCCCATCTCTAAAGTCGACAATAAATCAATAACAGCTATAGAGCAGCAGTTAAATGGTCTTTAGTCGCCTAAAATATATGACAATATGATAGATAAATTAGACTATTATAAAGAATAAGAAGAGGGTTTGATGTGACAAGATGACTTACCCTCTGTATATTCAATAGATTTATTTATTTTTCTCTTGACCCAGTCAATATATTCTCTTCAGCTGATAGTGTCATCAACAATAATTTAGATAAATCTTGTACTTGAAACTTGAGTTATCACAACTAACTGAATTGAATTTCACCTTAGAGTATATTTAACACTGAAAAATATATAGTTAGTATTTAAAGATAATTTATTTATTCTGGATCATTAAACGTAGAGAGTTAAACAAAAATTCACATTCATCACACTTTAGCTCCGGGTTTATGCCGGGTTTGCAAAGGACGCGGAAGCGGCGCTCAGCGCCAAGGGAAGCCAGGCGCCTCCTTTCCGCCCCCGTTACACAATTGTGCTGTTCACATTGGCCGCGCCATGCCAGGGGCCCTGCACCGATGTTTTCCGCGTCCTGTGTAAATCTGGCGTAATGCTGTCGCAATCGCTACTATCTCCATTGTATAAACTGACAAATGATCTGGGGTTCTCCTGTTCACTGTAACTTTTAAGTCAGGTCTTCTAAAACCAAAACCTGATAGTGGAATAAACCTTTCCACTTGGTTTCAATATCCCACTTGTGCCATGAACTATATGGAGTAAACAAAACAATTACAACAGAAATCATGCCTTTGAAACCTAAGAGTCTAAGATGCCTATGACATCAACAGAACAAAGGATCAGTTTATCAATACTTACAGGTCCAGCAACTGAAGCAGGAGAGTGAATTGTTTGCAGTCAATAAACTTCACAGAAGAAGAAGAGAGAAATCATTGATCAACTTTGTCATGTAAGTCTCTTTACACAGTTACATTCCTCATTCAAGCCTGAAACATGCTTCTGCGACTGCGTCTGCGTCTTTTCACGCCGCTGTGGCGCAAGACTCGTTTTCATTCATGCTTCCCCAACCGTTGCGCGTCTTACAAAGCAATTCCGCGCCAGAACACTAGGCGGAGTAATGCTTTTTGTCGAGACGACCTTAGAGACGCCTTCTTTCTTCTTCGTTGATTGTTTATTTACATAGCCACTGCGGCTCCTCGTAGCCTTTTTCTGGCGGACAAATCCGCCAGTCAGTGACAGGTTATACAAGTGATCATACTATCGGATATCTTCTGCCAAGTGCTCTTCTATTTGGTCCATATTCGTTCTTCTAAATCTTCCGTGATTTCTGCCGGTATTATGGGGCATGAAACCGGAAATGCAGCTCCAGAAGGGATGTAGAGCAGACCAATCACAGCCTTGCGGGCTGAGTGAGCTTGCGGAGCTTTGCCGTAAATTTTAGAAAAGGGGGTCGACACCCGTCAGCACGTAAGGAGGGATACATAAGCACGTAAGGGACCCGGAAGGGCTCTTGCGCTTACGGGCCCGTGAAAACGCAGAAGCATGTTTCAGGCTTAACTCATATAATCTGAGAATAGCTGACATGGCGACAATACAAGATCCAGCCACTCATCTCTTTGTACACCTTGCAAACGAGGCATGCCTACTGCACTATTTTGCAGCAGAAATCGGTTGTGCTCTCCGCTGAGCATCATGACATTTAGCAGGAACATTAATACACTCAAATAGGTAAGTAGAATAAAGTCAATATAATTTTTGACATATTACTAACAGCAAACTATTTTAATCTATGTAAGAATTGTTTTCATATCATAACAACAGTAACTACAGTCCCAAAAGGCAAAGGCTTGTGTTTTCCTTTTTTTTATTTTTAATAGAAAAGTGAAGCCATGGATGTGAAAGAACAGAACCGCAGGAAACCGGTATTTGCTCTCAAGAGGGATTGTGGTAATAATGCTGCAAGCTCCAAGTCATCTCACAAACTGCAAGGATCAAAACTATCTGGGGAGGAGAAAGGTATTCTATTCAATATGATTAAATTTGTGTTGAAGGAATTGGGTTTTTGGTAAACAACCTAATTATATTGAATCAAACTCCTACAAACATGAATAAATACACCCTCCACTCTCTACTCAGTCAGAAAAACCCAAGGAACTGTTCAGAGCCAATGCTTGAAGTTACCTCTGAACAAACCTCAGCAGGTTTCAAACCCAAGGACTCAGTGTGACAACCTGATCTGCATCAGTGAGCTGAAGATCGGGGAGGGGAATCTATCACAGCAGCTGACTGAGGTCCGGAATGAAAACAAACTGCTGAAGACTCTCCAGCATTATGACACAGGGACAATTGAGCACCAAGATGCAGGAGACAGTATTTCAGACGTAGGTTGTTGGTTGATCATTTGGTGTCTCCCATTCTCGGTCTGATCTGAATCATTGCTGAATAGTCTGCTGAAAATCTGTCCAGATATTTGGTTAGTTTTCCCTCATCTTTTTCTTAAAATGTCTAGTTCCTAAAATTGTCTTAATGCAATTCTTGTTCCCAGTCCATCACCAAGTGTAGGAATGAAGTCCGGGCCTTGCTTCGTAACACCCTTGCATACCGTGACCAACTGCAAGCTAAGCTTAATGCCACAAAGGATAGGTTGCTGAACACCAAGGACCCTTTCCAGCACCCGAGGCAACACAGCCAGGATCACAACCTATGGGAGCGAGAGCAGTTCAGCAGCACGATTGCCGATCCCTCTGCTGATCAGCAGGAGAGGCATGAGGTACAAAGATGATAGGTGGGATGGTTATGAGTGTTTGGGAGTCCAGTGTTTCAGCCACCAGAACTCAAACCAGAATCCGTAGTTGAAGCCCAAATATGTGATTATAACCCCTGAGGTTTTAATTGGTAATGTGCATTTTTATGATTTATTTTCTTTGTAAATTTTTTCTTCCTGTATTCTAGGACTTTGAGGGGCATATTCAGTTGAGCCAAGCCTGGTTCAATCGCAAAGTCGCCTCTGGGCAGAAGTCCAATGGCCCAATGTGCTGTTACCCTCATTATCGAGAGCATCAACTCCTCCAGGACTTGCGGGTAAGTTGAAAAGAAATGCTTTCTTGTTCTTGGTAATATATCATGGGGCAAGCTCATATCTTCTAAGATGTTAATCGTAGCTTCCAGTGTCTTCGTGTCATATCCAACTCTAATATTTCCTAAACGTTAATCGTAGAGTAAGGTGTTTTATTTTTCATCTATGATTGATCACCATGAGTGAACCAATGATACTGAGGACTTAATGCTTGACTTGTGTTGTTCCTTCTTAGTGGTCACCAGTGACACAGATCAAACTTACAGATTGTTGTATCTGTTCTTTATAAGCATTTTGAAGACATCAAATTATTTTTAATAGTGTTCCAATGAACTGTCACACCTTTGCTAATGTAGGATATCAGACTATATATTTATTGCAGTTTCTGCTTTTCCTTTTACAGGATGAAGCGTGTAATCAGCAAACACAGAAAATCCTAAAAAGGATGGCCCCATTAAGTAAGGCTTAGAAACACAAAATAAAAAAGAAAAAGTTGTCGTTTTCACACACAAGACATTGTCTGACAGACACATCTGATTCACAGCAAGTCAAAACAAGGATATTCCAACTGATGGATTTATACTTCCCCCCACTGAGGCTGTGGGTCCTGCTAAGTCAGTAACGTATGAGACTGTGCAACTGGAGGAGCAGCAGGTGAAGCAGAAGGAGGAGCAGGAAGATGAGCATCTGGAGGAGCAGCAGAAGCCGCAGCTGGGGGAGCAGCTGGAGGAGCAGCTGGAGGAGCACCTGGAAGAGCAGGAAGATGAGCAGCTTGAGGAGCAGCAGGAAAATGAGCAGCTGGAGGAGCAACCGGATGAGCAGGAAGAAGAGCAGCTGGAGGAGCAGCAGGAGGGGAAGGAAGATAAGCAGCTGAAGAACCTTGCAAACTGTGTAATTCATTGAAACATTGTCCTGTATATTTTCAATGTTTTTTATTGTTGATTTTTTTCTAAATGTATTGCAAAATATACGGTGGCCCTGAGAGCTCAACGAACAGCAAATTAAGAAAACACATGCAAGCTGACAAAACATGCAAGTTGACAAAACACAAGCAAAGTAAGAAAACATCTTTATCAATTTCACAACACAACACAACACATTACAGAACTGCGCTGCAAATAGACACACACCCTGCAAATAGACGAACGCGCAGCAAATAGAGGCGACAACACAACGGAAATGTTTCCAGAAGACAGCTAAAAGGGATGGACACCGCTGCCAAAGGAGACACTAAAGCGTCCAATACACCATACAATTTCGGTTCCGCACAGGGGTTGTCACCCCACGGCTCTGGAGCCGAACGCGGCTCTTCAGCCCCTCTGCAGTGGCTGTACTGTACAGTGTTGTGCATATGTTTCGCGAACGCTGAACTTAACGAATCAGTTTTCATATTATTAACGAGACCGGTCAGCCCGCCACACACACACACACACACACACACAAACACACACACACACACACACACACACACACACACACACACACACACACACACACACACACACACACACACACACACACACACACACACACACACACACACACACACACAACGCCCGCTCCTGGTATTTCATGAGGGCATGATACGATGATGATTTAAAAAATGTGACGTTCAATCACGTTCATCGTTACGTTCACGTTAATAATATGAAAACTGATTCGTTAAGTTGAGCGTTCGCGAAACATATGCACAACACTGTACAGTACAGCCACTGCAGAGGGGCTGAAGAGCCGCGTTCGGCTCCAGAGCCGCGGGATGACAACCCCTGTGCGGAACCGAAATTGTATGGTGTATTGGACGTTTTAGTGTCTCCTGTGGCAGCGGTGTCCATCCCTTTTAGCTGTCCTCTGGAAACACTTCTGTTGTGTTGTCGCCTCTATTTGCTGCGCGTTCGTCTATTTGCAGCGCGTGTGTCTATTTGCAGTGCGTGTGTCTATTTGCAGCTCGTTTCTGTAATGTGTTGTGTTGTGAAATTGATGAAGATGTTTTCTTACTTTGCTTGTGTTTTGTCAACTTGCATGTGTTTTCTTAAGTTGCTGTTCGTTGAGCTCTCAGGGCCACCGTAATAATATAATCATTGTAAAAACATTTGATTTTTCTTTTGCACTGGAGACTTATTTTTACATTTACATTTACATGTCATTTAGCTGACGCTTTTGTCCAAAGCGACTTATATTTTTCTAGAACACTCAGCATTTATGAGGGGCCATTTTAGGGGTTCAGTATCTTGCCAAGGACACTTAGGCATGCAGATGGGAAAGAGTAGGGTTCGAACCGGCAACCTTCTTGTTACAGAACACACGCTCTATCCCCTAGGCCACGCTCTCCCCACTCCCCCACTTTAGATCTATATTTTGTTGATTTAGGCATTTGTTTTTGTCCAAAACAAATATTTAAGATTCTGTTTCGTACTAACAAAGCCTGTCTATCATTTCAGTGCTGTAACGACCCAGTTCAGGCGTCTTTGAATACTGAAACAGAAGATCCTACAAATTCCATAAAGAGTCATGTTGATGTTCCTGCTGAGGAATCCTCAGCTGAAAAGGAGAAATCAGAGTCACCATTGGCATCTGAGAACCCGCTGGTGTTCGAAGAAAAGCAGAAAACACAGGACTCCTTTGAGGAGTCTCTGAAAATACTCATCAAAACAAAACAAAACTATACATTCAAGAAAACTATAAACAACCTTCACAAAGGAATACCTGCCTATAGATGCGAGTATTTCAAGAACCCAATGAGAGCTCCAGCTGTCGGGGGCAAAATTTGTGAACTTCCGCCTAAAAACCCACCACCTGGAGACCCCACACGAGATGGAGCAGGTAGTCCTCTGAATAGGGAGGCCACAATCAGGAAGTTTTCACACTGGGTAATAAACAGGTGAAAATATTGGTGTTACCAGTAACGCTGGATATTGGATATTTCGTCTGGAGATCTGTAGAGCAATTATAACCGTTATGATCTCTAACTTAATAGTTTGTGCTGCGCTCTGCACCAATCACTCTTGCTCTCTCTCTCTCTGTGTAGCCAAGGCCCCAACTGCAGCACACCCGGTCCTCATCTGCAATTAGTTTCCAAACACGCACAGAGAGAGAGAGAGAGAGAAAAAGAGAGAGAGAGAGAGATACTAGTAGGCAGATGAGGCAGAGGGCCTGACACCTGGGTGTGACACTCGCAGTCAACTTTCCTTTACCGCAAACATTGCTGCAACAACCTGATCCTGTAGATACCTGCTGCAAAACATCAGTTCGATCAGAAGAGACTTTATCCACAGTTTAACAATGTTTATTTTGACAAATGCACAGAAGTAATATGAATGTTTATATTCTTTGGCATTTAGGCCCCTGTCTGATTTCATCAGGATTAGAAGGGGGTTAGCAGAGCGTCGAACAGGAATACCCTCCCCCCGGGTCTAGACACTGGTGGTGGTACATCAGACAATCGATTGTTTGGATGGCTCATATTCATGAGCATTATCCTGTTGGACTTCGGTAAGTGTAACATCCTCTGCCATTAACCCTCAACAAGAGTAAGGAAAAACTATGGAAAACCTTTTGACAGGGAAAAACGTAGAAACCTCAGGAAGAGCAGGATCCCTCTTCCAGGACGGACAGAAGTGAAGGGGTACCACGAGTAATAGGTATATTGTCAGGCAGTCTTTTAGGTTTTTAGTCTGCAATCAGGTGCCACCATGATCGGGTGTCGCTGTTATCCACGAGCCATTGGCATGATCTACTGATAACATTGGGATCCATCCTCATAGTCCATGATCACTGCCAACACGATGTGGGATTATACATACAATCAGTTGAGGTCAGGATCCGGAAGAGGTGATGAATATTCTAGTGAAGACTGGAGGAGATTGGAGTGGTAAGGGGGTTATGCGCGTCACTACATGACAGCTGCCTGGAGAAGGGATTTTTAAAGTTTGACAGCTGCTGAATGATTGGCAGAAAGAGACTATGGCAGACCTTATTGGATATTTAGGAATGCCGACAATCAGCTGATCAATATGCAGCTTAAGTCTTCCTGACTGAATTTACGCTAAGCTTCATGAAAATACATGCCATTTTTACTCACTGGTGACCAGTGACTGCGAGCATCAGCTTTAAGACACTAGTACTTGCGTATCGTGCTGCGAACGGATCGCGCCCAGTCTAAAGACAGGACAGGAGACATCTTTTGTCATAAACCTACCATAATACACCTACTGGAGCGAACTGTGTGCTCTAATATCCTCATCCAAGAGTTAAACATAAAATATTAAACTCATTCAGGACTTCCTGTTTTTTCAGCCCTACATATATATTCAGCTTTTACTGCATTTTTGACATGTTATTTAAAGTGTTTATGGGAGATTTTTACGGTTCACTGCTTTGTGAGAGTAAGTGTTGCGGGTGGCTGTAGTTGAGGGGTAGAGTGATCGTCCTCCAAACTGAAGGTTGGCAGTTCGATCCCCAGTCTGACCCATCTGCATGCCAAAGTGTCTTTGGGCAAGATGCTGAACCCCGAATGGGCCCCACAGAATAACAAAGTACTGTATGAATTTGTGTGTGAATGGGTGAATGTAAAACTGTACTGTAAAGCGCCTTGAATGGTCATCAAGACTAGAAAAGCGCTATATAAATACAAAACCATTCCATTTACAGGAAATTTCCAGGAGTATTTTTGGTTAACGGCTGTTCACAGACATCTGCAGGCAGCACAGACAACTGCCGGGAATTGACTCAGGGTTCCAGTTTCTGGCAGCTCTACAAGCCTGAGAATCACTGCATGAAAAGAAGAGATTGTGTCAGTAATTGTAGCAGAAAATTTCTGGAGAATTTTCGGTTAACAGCTGTTTACTGGATTCTGCAGACAGCAAAGATAACTGCCAGGAACTGCCGGGAATTGACGCGGGTTTTTCCAGTTTCTGGAAGTTTTACAAGCCTGAGAATGTTGGGAGGTGATCACCCTGCTCATAGGCCTATGGGAGACTTTCACATTTAAATGACAATGCTGTGAGCTTTGCAAATCCAATCAGGATAGTTTCACTCAGGGGTACAGAGGTAAAACCTTATTTTAAAAGGTACTAGGTTAACAACTAAAATATCTAGAGTAAGTACACCAGGGCTATATTAAATATAAATCTGAATTTGTAGCTTATATGGATTTCCAATATGTAAGTAAGTGGGCTTTAATGAATTACGTTGATTATCTTGAGAAAAGGTCAATGCTATGAAAAAAAATGTAAACAGTGCATAACTTCGCTCCGCTACTCCCCCTCTCCAGCCCCCACTGCGATAGCGATGGTATTTTTCTGCCCGTTATTGCCCGTTACTGTCTCTGGCGAACGCGGAACTCGTGCCCTGTAAACAGGCACAAACTGCCAGTAATCAGGGGAGTTCCCAGAGGTTTCCATCGCAGAAAATTGGCTTTTAGTCTAGTGCTACACTGGGTATGATCAACTCAGTATTTATTTCGGTCTTTCTTCTTAAAAAAAAAATATCCAATACCAAGAAGATATACAAACAAACAAAAAATGTAATAATGTCCCCCATCAATGACATACCTCTGAAGCCTAAGAATCAGAGTATTATTGTAACCCAGATCTCCGGGGCCTGAGTTCGTAAACACAAACAAATTTATATGATCTCAGAAGAATATTTCAACGAATCTTATCTTTTGTTTAAATTCCTCTAATTAATATTAAAGACCACCACAACTGTATTTTAAAAGTCAAAACCTTCACAGGTTTCTATCAACAATATGAAATAAATGAAATTGTTGTGAGCTACTCTCTCAGGAAGTAAAATATTTACAAAATAAAATAAATGCACAACAGTTATATGAAATGTAACTGAGGAATTTTCTTAAATGCACAAAATAAAATACACGGTCTCTTTAAATTGTTTAAACCGTTCCTATGGATTCTCAATTTACCCTTTAATTCACTGAAAAGGTTAAATAAAATATTTACCTTTCACAGGTCTCTGAATCAAAACAAAACACTTCCTATCAACTTTAAATTATTTCAAAAACATCACATGTGGGCCCACTCCAGAAATGATAAACTCAAGACTCAGTTGCAGGCCTGTAGTAATGCAACCGGTTTTCAAAATAAACTGTTGACATGGGGCATATTCAAAATCCATAATTGAAAGTAAAATGTATTGGATTATATTCAGAAGAAGTATATATCGTCTTACCTATGTCATTTTTATGAATAGCAGTTTTACTGTTTCAATGAAGAGGTTTTAATTTGTAACGTAACGATGAACGTGATTGAACGTCACGTTCATTTTTTAAATCATCATCGTATCAGGCCCTCATGAAATACCAGGAGCGGGCATGGGTGTGTGTGTGTGTGTGTGCGTGTGGCCAGCGTACCGGGGCTCCGACCCCGCCCACTCGCTCGGAGAGAGCCACAGTGAGCTCTGAGCTCTGAAGATGGTCCGATCTAGAGACATGCCGTCTTCTCCTGTTAAACTGAATAAGCAGCGCTAACAAGCATGCCCCTGTTTGTGAGGCCCTGGTATTTCATGAGGGCCTGATACGATGATGATTAAAAAAAGTAACGTGACTTCCAATCACGTTCATCGTTACGTTCACGTTAATAATATGAAAAGTGATTCGTTAAGTTCAGCGATCGCGAAACATATGCACAACACTCTACAGTACAGCCACTGCAGAGGGGCTGAGGAGCCGAACCCTGTGCGGAACAGAAATTGTATGGTGTATTGGACGTTTTATTGTCTCCTGTGTCCATCCCTTTTACCTGTCCTCTGGAAACACTTCCGTTGTGTTGTCGCCTCTATTTGCTGCGCGTTCCTCTATTTGCTGCGCGTTCGTCTATTTGCTGCGGGTGTGTCTATTTGCAGCGCGTGTGTCTATTTGCAGCGCGTTCATCCATTTGCTGCGAGTGTGTCTATTTGCAGCGCGTATGTCTAATTGCAGCGCGTGTGTCTATTTGCAGCACGTTTCTGCAATATGTTGTGTTGTGTTGTGAAATTGATGAAGATGTTTTCTTACTTTGCTTGTGTTTTGTCAACTTGCATGTGTTTTCTTAAGTTGCTGTTCGTTGAGCTCTCAGGGCCACCGTACCTCTCTGACTATCCACATACTGAATATCATACAATTTTCTGTACAGATTAAGAGATTTTTCAAAGTAAAGTCCAACATTTCCACTGTGGAATACATCATTTCTGGATATTTCAAAGTACTATAAAAAGACTTTGCCCAATAATTCCAGAGTGTTCAGGACCTCTCTGACTACCCACACACTGAACATCAGACATTTCTTTTTTGCAACTGTAATTATTTGTAAATTGTCAAAGTTTGTCTACATGTCCTTTTCAAATTAAAAAAATATATATAAATGACCCAAACATTTAACTTGTTATTTAAATTTTTTTTATGTCCAGAAGAGTTTCCATTACGGCAGAGGCTATTGTGTTGGTCATCAAAAAGCTTCAGGCCTCAGCTAAGCTTCATGCTAAGGCTGAAGAAAAGGATGACACAACTTTCTGGGGTGAAGCATGCCAGGATCTCGGAATTGCTAACGGCAATTTCAATAGGAAGAGGCTTAAACATGCCTATCATCGACACAGAAAGGTAATAAAGGTTTTACTTTTACCATTTCAATATTTATTAGTAGGTGGCTGCATATATGAAAAAAAAACACCTTACCTCAAAAAAATTCTAACAAAAGGTTTCTCAGCTATTTCTTGTAGTATTAGGTGTCCTTAGTAACATACTAAAAGTTTACCAAAGTTTGACCACTAGAAAGTTGTAAAATCCAAGATGGCGTCCAAGATGGGCAGGAAGTCCTTGAAATATCCTAACTGCTTCATTTTTTTACCTAGCAAAGTAATCTTGGTGTCTAATCCCATGTTTTTTGGGTCTAGGAATTCATTGGGCTTGTTTAAATTGCCCTGGCATAATTATATACCTATGGAATACATGATTTTATGAGATTACTAGGGCTGTAACGGTACACCAATCTCACAATTTGGTTTGTATCACAATGTTTGACCCACAGTTCGATACATAGGCCTACCTTAATGTTTTGTTTTTTTTTTGGGGGGGGGGGGGCATGTGCAAGACTTTTAAGGTTGGGAAAACATTGATATTGAGATGATCAGTCAACTTGAACGTAAGAGTTTTAAACAAATGCTAATGATGCTAACCGGATTTAATAGCAATTTAGCTAGCCGTCTTCTATAGCCTATGTCATGTAACTCCTACTCAGTACGTGTTTTTAGACATTTACCTTTCTTTGCTAAAACACAGACTTGACATTCAATGTAAAAGTTATTTTTACCTAAAAGTAACAGACCCACTGTCTCCATGGTAAATCAACCTTGTGAACTCCTGTAGTAATAATAATATTAATAATAATAATAATAATTATAACAATGAATTTAATTTATTGGCACCTTTCTCAACACTCAAGGAATCAACAATAAAACACTCAGTCCATCAAACAAACATTCAGAAAAAAACAGGCAATAAAATAACAAAATACTAATTATACTGTATTACAGCACACATGTCTTATTCTCAGACAAATGCTTAGTGTCATTTTATGGGCGTGTCAAAAGAACATTGGACAGATTTCCAACACATGAAAAGGGCCAGTGTGTTAAGAGAGGATGGCATTGTTGAATTAGTTTCAAAGAGTACACTCCAAATGCAATTTTGACCATGAGTCACATAAATCAAGAAACTTGCCCCATTTGCAATAAAAACTTAAGCGATGGCTCTGATGTGGTTGAGGTTCTCCAGAAGGGAGCTGATGGGATCAACAATGCAAGTGTACAAAGAGGCGACAATGTACACATTTCCTCTGGTGAAAAAGTACACTCAAAATGTCGACAAAAGTACATAAATAAGAAAGACATTAAAATCCAACAGGAGATTAAAGCTGAGCCACCAAAAAGAAGTTCCAGAGTAGCAACTGGTCCTTTCAACAGCCAAACCGATTGTCTTTTCTGTGGGACTACAATAACACATGGAAGTAAAGACACAAGTAGTGTAAAGACTGATACGCTCGCAGAGTCGATTCTTGAGTGTTGTGACAATCGTGCAGATCAATGGGCTTTCAGGGTGAAAGGCAGGATTGAGTATTATGGCCGTGATCTACATGCTGCAGACTGTGTTTACCACCACTTATGCAGTAGTAGTTTCCGTAACGGATATAACATACCGATACAGTTCCATAAAGACCCAGAGGCAAAGCGCAGAAAGTCTGGCCGGTCCATAAATGAAGATCAGGAGCAGGCATTCATGAAAGTTTGCTCTTACCTTGAGAGTAATGATGAGGAACAGTTGGCAATTACACATCTTCGAGACATAATGAAGGAATCCTTGACAAACCCAGATTCTGAACCATATGGAAATCAATACCTCAAGAGAAAATTGAGAGAACAGTACCAGGACAATGTACATTTCACTGGAGGGAGCGGCCTACATGACATTGTGACAATGAGAGAGAAGACATCACAAATACTACGATCTTATTTCAGCAACCAAGAAAAGGATGAGGAATCCCAGAAACAAGCAATCATTCAAACAGCTGCACGATTGATCAAAAGTGATATCAAGTCCAATGTTCAGTCCATTACGGATCACTATCCGAGCACAAAGTCACTTGAGCTTGACTCTGCCCTTTCGTTTGTTCCTGAGACTCTCCGTACACTTTTGAATGGTCTTTTTGTGGGTGAGGAGACAAGCCGAAAGATTGCAGGAATAGGACAAGCAATTGTCCAGGCAGCACGACCACGTGCTGTGGTAGCTCCATTACAACTTGGCCTTGCAGTGCAGGCACATCATATGTATCGATCACAATTCCTGGTGGATACCCTTCATGGAATGGGATTTGCTTCATCATACAAGGAAGTTTTGCGTTTTGAAAAGAATGCAGCAGATTCAGTTGCCCCAGATATGTTAGCGGATGACATAGATGTGTTGGACATGACACTTTTTTCTGGTGACAATGTTGACCACAACATCCTTACTATTGATGGTAAGGGGACCTTCCACGGAATGGGAATCATAGCAGCAATCACTCTAGGGCGAAAAAAGGACCATATCATTCCAAGGAGACACATTACAACATAGATTTTGCAGGGCAAAGTAAAATCCCAATCATCGAATATCGCTTTGCGAAACATGTGCGCCAAACCATCGCGTTCAACAACCTCCCAACACTGATCAACTGTGACAGAACAGTTGATGTCCTGTGGGAGCTCTCACTGAACTTCAAACAAGAAACCCCTGGGTGGCAGGGAATGATGCATATCATTCATCAAGGACTAGAACATCCAGGCCAATCATCAGTTGTGTTCCTGCCAATGATTGACCTGTACTCTGGAGACAAAACGTGTATTTTGTCCACCTTGGATTTTGTTTGTGACCTGGCTATCAAACACAAAGCTCCAACCATTATTACGTCTGATCAGCCATTGTACTGGAAAGCAGCAGAGATCATCATGGATGCACCACAGAGTAGTCCCCTGAAAAGCATAGTCTTAATGCTTGGAGGTTTTCATACTTTTATGAACCTACTTGGTGCAATAGGCACACTGATGGAAGGAACAGGACTCTGGAATATTATGGAAGTTGTCTATGGATCAAATGCCGTCCAGCACATGATGACTGGAAAGTCAGTGCAAAGAGCTTTTCGTGGACATTTGCTGGTGGACAGATGTCTCAATCACATGGTTGTGTCAGAGCTGCAGGAGGATGACTCACAGTTTGAGTCCTTGGTGAACCAAGCTGAAGAGATGTATTCATCCATGGTAGCGAAAGAAACAACTTTGGAGAGTGCTGCAGCATCAGATATGCTGAACAAAATCAAGGAAAAGGTGGACACGAAGAGGTCAGACCTTAGCACAAGGTCAAAAACTAGCCGGCTGTGGGTGAACTATCAGAACTATGTGGGTGAACTATCGTGTGCTCAAGCATGTACCTTGGCGCTGCTCTGCTGGCGACATGGAGAAGGGCTCCTGTTGCATGTCCTTTGTTTGTTTGTCATGTCCCCGTTTAATGTCTGGCTTCAGTGGATTAAATGCGCAGATTTATTGGAGATGACCGCTCATGCTTTGAGCTGTATGGTGCGTGTACATGGAGTGAATTGGCGAGGAATTAAGGCACTGGTGTTGGCGTGGATGACCCTGGCCGGACCCGTCACCCAATGCATGGCGGAGGATCCTATCAATAACAGCGGCCTGAGGACATACAGCTGTTCAGAGCTGCTGGGACTGCGGGAGAGCGGCGCACTACCATCGCCTGGTCTTCTGCAGGATGTCCCTGGCGGACTGTGCCGACACCAGGGGGGAAAGTATCGGCGAAGCAGGGCTAGGAAGCGTGGCAGGAGAGGCGGCATTAGACGGCGCATACAATCAGCCACCAAGCTACCGCTACCGCCAATTCTCCTATGCAATCCCCGCTCCCTTAAAAATAAAATGGATGATCTGCGTCAACAGGTGGGAGCCTGCTATGAATATCGGGAGTCGGGCATTATGGCTTTTACGGAGACTTGGTTCGGTAAGGATGTTCCGGACAATTTTATTCAGATTGAGGGGTTTTCCCATGTACGTTTGGACAGAGACGCAAACTCAGGTAAACTCCGCGGAGGGGGCGTGTGTATCTACATCAATGACAGATGGTGCCGAAACCTTGCAGTGAGGGACAGAATATGCACCCCCGATTTAGAGCTTTTGTGTGTCACCTTGCGGCCACACTATCTCCCCCGGGAATTTACCAATTTGTTTGTGTGCGTTGTCTATGTCCCACCCAGCGGTAATGCGGGCAGGGCAGCAAATCTAATCGCAGACTGTGTTCACCGTCATTAGAAAGCAAGCCTGATGCCCCAATGATGATACTTGGGGATTTCAATCATTGCAGCTTAAATAAAATGCTGCCAGGATTTGACCAATATGTGAAGTGCAGCACCAGGAATAATAATATACTGGACAAATGTTATGGGAACATTAAAGATGCATATACTGCCAGAGCCAGACCTCCACTTAAAAACTCAGACCATAACGTAATTCAGCTGCTTCCCACATATCGGTCTGTTTTTAAATCTACCAAACCGGTCACTCAGACGGTGAAGGTATGGACTAATGATAAATTGGAGGAGCTGAAGGGATGCTTCCTCTGTACGGATTGGGATATCTTTCTCAAGGATACGGACATAGACAGTGCTACAGAAGCAACTACTGATTACATCAATTTTGCATTGAGTCTGTCATACCCACAAAGACAATTAAACGGTATCCCAACAATAAATCTTATTTTACCCCTGACATTATGGACTGTATTAAAAGGAAAAAAGGCGCTTTCAAGTTGGGCGATAAAGCGGCGGTCCGAGCGGCCCAAAAGGACCTAAATCTGAAGATAACAGCAGCGCGCCATCAACATAAAGAACGGGCAGAGCAAAACTTGGCGGAATGCAATACTAAGAAACTTTGGGACTCAATTAGACATATGACGAACATGGACGCGAAAAAGAAACATCTGTTTGCTCATAACGAAATGACCAGGGCAAATGAACTGAACAATTTTTATATGCGTTTTAATGTTGATAACAGTGCAGATTGTGCCGATGTTTTAGAATCTGTGATTTGTGATTTAAATGTGGATAGGATTGTAATTGATCTGGAAACAGTCATTAAAACTTTTAAAACTATTCAGATTAAAAAGGCAACAGGTCCAGACGGCCTGTCAGCT
Organism: Platichthys flesus; assembly: GCF_949316205.1. NCBI lineage: Eukaryota > Metazoa > Chordata > Actinopteri > Pleuronectiformes > Pleuronectidae > Platichthys > Platichthys flesus. The sequence goes on along the minus strand of NC_084948.1, from coordinate 3,516,478 downwards.
TTTATTTTGAAATCTTTTGCCGAGGAACTGTCCCCGGTCTGGGTGAAACTATTCCAGTTTTCCATGGACACTTATATAGTGCCAAGACTATGGAAAAAATCTATTATACTACCCATACCTAAAAAGGTCAGTCCCCAGGAGGACAATGATTACCGGCCGGTGGCCATCACCTCAAATGTTTTTAAATCATTAGAGAAGATCATGATAGAGAAGCTTCGAACAGCTGTGCAACCAGCGCTTGATAAATATCAATTTGCCTACACCAAAAACCGCAGCACAAGTGATGCCATAGCGACTGTAATGCATCTTGTTCTGAAGCACCTAGAAAATCCAGCTGGATATGCTAGACTTCTTTTTGTTGATTTTAGTTCCGCTTTTAATCTCATTCAATCACACATTCTTTTGAAGAAATTAGTTCAGCTAAATGTCAATCCTTTCTTAATTCGGTGGTACTATTCTTTTTTATCGAATAGGCCACAGAAGGTTAAGTTTAACTCAGCTTTGTCTGATCTGGCTGTATGCAGCACTGGTGCCCCCCAGGGGTGTGTTAGTTCACCTTTTCTGTACACGTTGTATACCAACGACTGTGTCAGTTCTGTGCCAAATCAATTCACAGTAAAATTTTCTGATGACACTGTCATACTTAGCCTGCTCACCAAACATACTAATTTGAGTGTTCATCAACTTGCGGTTGACAAGTTTGTCAACTGGTGTGATGCCCACTCGCTGCTCATTAATACAACTAAAACTGTTGAGATGTTGTTGGATCCTAGATCAATGGGAGACCAGAGCCCTGTGGCTGTCCATGGCCAGGACATTGTGCAGGTCAAAACATTCAGGTACCTTGGTGTCCATGTTGACAGCGATTTGAGATGGGGCACACAGGTGGCCAATGTTTGTGCCAAAATTCACCAACGTCTCCATTTCCTACGTAGGCTCAGAGTATTTGGAGTTTGCAAAAATATTATGCTAATTTTTTATAGAGCAGCAATTGAGTCAATACTCCGCTATGGTATCACCAGCTGGTTTGGTAACCTATCTGTTAAATCTAGAGCTGAAATCTCAAGCCTTGTCAAAACTGCTGGCAAGATTATGGGAATAACACCCCCCCTAAATCCACAGGACCTTTTTGAGCAGGCGACGATCAGACAGGCAAATGCCATTTTAACATATAGTTCTCATGTGCTGAATAGTGAATATACTCTCCTGAACTCTGGAAGGAGATATAGGCTTCCCTTGTGCAGGCACAATCGATACAAACATTCCTTTGTGCCTGTATCAACCAAACTTCTCAACAGCAGGAAATAATTGCAATGTTTCTGTATATGTATACGAACATAGGCTATGTGTATATGGAAATGAATGTATTATGAGTCAAACTATGGACATACTGTATGTGAGTGAACGGATTAATGTATGCTTGAGGTTATGTGATGCTGATATGAATGTATATTTATGATTACAGTTAGAGTAGCGGTGTGGAAGCATGTGAATGCGTTCACGTCGGCTTGCTGCATGTGCAGGTTTGTCTAGTGGTCTGTTTACTCCACCAGACTTTTAACTTGATGTTCTTTTTGTACTGTATGTGTTTTTATGTATGCAACATGTTCCCTGTCTTCACGACAAATTTCTCCCTGGTGGAGACCAATAAACTAACCTAACCTAGAAGATGCTGCAGACAGCCCGAGCTCTGATTAAAGCAGATCGTACAGGATCTTGGAAGATGCACTTGCGCACAATGATGGACTGTCTGCCAATATTTGCCGCCGCTGGGCACTACAACTACCTGAAATCAGCATATTTCTACCTCCAAGAAATGTGCCAACTCGATACACTCGGTTTCCATGTGATCCGCCGTAGCAACCAGTTCTGGGCAGGCCTTAGCTCTGACCTTGTCATCGAGCAGACACTGATGAGATCCTTGAAAAGCAGTGGAGGCTTGACCCATGGAAGTGGAATGACTGACGAAATGCAAGCATTGTGGACCATGTCTACACCCATCACATCGGAATACAACCACGCCATGCAGGAATTTAATGACCTCACATACACGACCAGCGAGCAGCACCGAGAATCCTCTGAAGCAAGGATAAAAAGAGATCATTCTGATCTAGAAAAGATCAAGGAAAAGCTTAGCTCTTGCACACCATTCTCTCCAGACCCATCTCTGGGAAACATAGTAACTGGTGTTGTTGCCAAAGAGGAGGTGAATGTGCATGAGTTGGAGACTGTTGGCAATGAGATCATTGAAAAGATGATTGGAAAACCTGTTTTTGGAATATCCTTCAAACGGAAAGACCAGGCAAAAACCCTTGCAGATGACTCCAGTGTCAAAGTTGCCCAAGACCAAACCATTGATCCTGCTTTGCTGTTCCAACGGTTCCTGATCATGTCGAAAACTGGGCAGTTTTCACTGGAAGATGTAATGAGCTATGAGCTCTGCTCATTTCCTGCAGCCCTGTTTGAAGGCAGGGAAATCTTCCGTAAAGCCAACAAGCCCCAACTAGCGCAGGCTATCATTGAGTTCTCAAGCAAGAAATCAAACAAAACGGTCCTGGATTCCATCCCAGCAACTGAGCATTATGTCCTTGATGGTGGTTCCCTGGTTCACCGCTTGGCATGGAAAAAGGGTGACAGTTACGGTGCCATTGCACAGTCATATGCAGACTTTACCATACGCCTTTACGGTAAAGCAACAGTCGTTTTTGATGGTTATAGAGAAGGTCCATCCATCAAAGACAATACGCATCAGAGACGTGGTGAAAACACTCACCCCATTGTTAACTTCAATGCAGAGACTGAGTTTGTGGGAAGAAAGGATGATTTCCTTTCCAGATCTTGCAACAAACAAGGACTTATCCATCTTATGACCGAGGAGCTGGAGAAGAAGGGCTGCTCTGTTATCAATGCTCCAGGTGACGCAGACGTGGACATTGTCAAAGCTGCAGTCAAGGCCTCAGAACATCAGCCCACAACTTTGATAGGGGAGGATACAGACTTACTAATTCTTCTCCTCTTCTATGCTGGGACGAAAAATAGAGGCCTCTATTTTCGTTCAGACAAGTCCAAAGCTACTAAGGTGTACAACATCAGTGAGATTAAACAAGTCCTGGATAGTGACTTGTGTTCCCAGTTGCTGTTTGTTCACGCCTTCACAGGATGTGATACAACTTCACGCATTTTTAGTGTTGGCAAACAGACAGCATTCCAGAAACTCGCGAATGGCGAGTCAACCATCCAGTCCTGTGCAAATGTGTTTCTGCTCAAACATCAAGCAAGGAATGTCATAGAGGACCATGGGACCATGGCAATGGCAGTGTTGTTTGGCGGAAAGAGTAGCGATTCACTTGCCTCTTTGCGTTACAATCTTTTTAGCAAGAAAATCGCCACTGCCAAATCATTTGTTGGCCCAGAACGTTGCCTCCAACTGAGTCCGCAACCAAATACCACTGCCAAAGGGTTTACTTCCAGATCATGGTGTGGATTGGAAAGGAAGGTGACCTGAACCCAGTGGATTGGGGATGGAAACTGGTGGACAACCGATTCCTGCCAGTTATGATTAGTAAGACTGCTGCCCCAGAAAGCCTCCTGCAGATGATACACTGTAATTGCACAACTGCCTGCAAAACACAACGGTGCAGTTGCAGGTCATATGGACTACCATGGATGCCTGCTTGTGGACCATGTCAAATTGGGAATTGTGAGAATCACTATAATCAACCTCAATGGGAGGAAGAGTGTGACGACTAATGGTGAATTAAGGTCACACTGTAAGGTGTATAAATAAGAAAAGTATTTAAAAAATATATAAAAAACAAAAGACAAAAAAAAATGCATTATAAAAAAGGTAAAACACACAAAATGAAAAGGGGTTAGCGGTACTGAGCCTTCACGTGGCAGCCCTGTTTTGACTAATTTTACAGTACCACACAGTTCTTATTAGTTTAGTGTTTATTGGAATAAAAAAAATGGTTATGTACCACAGAAACCACCAACACAAGGCAAAACAATATGAAAAAAGAGAAATATGCAATTATTTAAGGGGAATTTGACTTATTTTTCGCATATATATGCTTGTAACCAATTACTTTAATATATAAATGTACTTGTTTTCACTTATCTATCATGCAAATATGCTAATTAGAATATTAAATGGCCAAAACATGTATCAGGCACCAGTATTCCTGGTCTAGGAGGTTAACAAAGGAGTAATGGTCATTTTAAAGGACCTGACGGCGACCATTTTGAAAATGGGGCCTTTCTTGGAGTCAAACTTTGGTAAACTTTTAGTATGTTTTTAAGTACATCTGATACTACTGTAAACCACTGAGAAACCTTTTGAGGTCAAGTCATATTTGCAGCTGACTATAGTATATCATGTCTTCGTAAAGAAATCCATCCATTCCTGAGCTAATTATTCATTTCAAGGGTTCCTTTGATGTGAAGATGAAAATTCTGAGAATCACTCAAATTGTGTTTCAGATCAATGAAGCAGTGAAACCTCCACAAAAAGCAGGGCCAGTTTCCCCACAGCCTGATTATGATACTTCATGGCCAGTTTCCCCACAGCCTGATTATGATACTTCATGGCCAGTTTCCCCACAGCCTGATGACATTACTGTAGGGCCAGTGCACCAACAGCCCAATACACATACATCAACAACTCCAGCAGAAACTGCAGAGATAAATATTGCAATGGTCAATAATGACATAATTGTTATGAAATACAGAATACTGTATAAGTTTTTTTCAGATCATGGTGATAGAAAGTTCTACAAAAGAACTGTTAGGTATCCAGTAAATAATACCCTGTGACAACAATGGTTATCGTGCAACTACTGTTATTAGGCAACAACTTGTTCACTGATGCTGATTATGTTTTACTGTGTTTTGCATTTCCATTGTACAACAGACAATGGCAATGGCTCCACAACATCATCATCAGTGGATGAAAAAGAAAATGAGGAACAATTCTTTTCTCATCCATTGCCTAAGCAACCCTGTTTTTTTTTTCTTACTGAAAATCAATGGAAAAAACTCAGGAGGCCGCAGCGTAAACGGCGTTTCACAACACTGAACTGGACAGTTTTTATTGCTAATGGAATCCGCAGCATTCATCCACATTGCAGTTTTGCATTCAAGCACCACAATGTCCAAACGATTGGGTCGACAAGAAATGCACCTGTATTTTATTGTTCAGGCTACTGTCTTTTTAATGACTGCCCTGTTAAAGTTCAGGTGAAAGTACAAGATGAGTCATCAATCAAGGCGGTTGTGACCTTTAGTGGAGACAGAGTGTGGCACTACAGCGAAGAACTGCAAAGACGTTCGGTACGTGCAGATGAAAGGGATGCCATAGCGGACGTCCTCACCACCAAACTGCCAAGAACATTATATTTACAAAAGTTGGATAACCTGGTAGACAGTTTTGTGGAATCCGGATGTCGAGATGAGGCTCCTACAACCGGTGTCATCAAAACGCTCTCATGCAATAGTCGGAAAAAAAACAGAAGACACAAAAAAGAAATGATTAGTTTAGAAATTAAGAGCAAGATTCAGAGGATGCAGTTATTCCAAAAATAATATTGCAGCCCAAAAGCATTATGCTTTGGTGTGACAAGACTCTCAACTTGTTTTATGAGCGGTGCAAATCGGACGTTGTTTATTTGGATGCGACGGGCAGCATTGTGCACAAAGGAAAGGGACAAACTGCCCAATTCTATGTGTACGAAATGGTGGTGATACATCAATCAAAAGGATCCTCCCCTGTTCCTGTGGCCACTTATTTGACAAATGACCACACCACAACATCCGTGTCGTATTTCCTAGGGTCCTTTGTGACGGACTTAAGAAGGCTCCATTGTCCTCCTGCAGGCACTCTCCTACAACTTCTGTGGATTGAGCCTTCAGGAACTGCTGCGCAAGTACTAAGACATTGCAACCGGACAAGGGCAAGAGGACTCAATAGGGCTTCCGATTATGCATCGCTGCTTGAGTCATGTGATGAAAAATGATTGCTGTATATGCTGAACATTTTCTAACATCATAACATGGGAAATCTCTAAAACTTATTTTACAAGCTTTGTCCTTGCAGTGCCTCCCAACATTACCACCTGTCAATACATGTGTTTGGCCTCATGTCCCAGGCTACAACACTAAAAGACATGGATGAAGTTGTCATCAGTGCTGCCATTGTGTTTTCCAGTTCCCACAGTGTTGAAAAACACTTCCAAAATCTCCAGAGGCTGTTGTTAAAAGCAGGGCATACTGGCATTGATGACACAAACATTGTGGAGCAAGACTGTGTGGTATGTGATCATTGTCTCAATTGCCACCCGTTTTATAGCAATAATTAATTGTTGTCTATGTTAGGACTGTATTCACATCCATAATTATAGCAAAATGCAAATTGATTACAATCCTTAAGCAATGACGGTTTACATTTGTTTCCAAGATCCAACTCATGAAAAAAAATGTAATTTCTAGAATGATGTGGGACCAACACCGTTCCAACATCATTTTGAGGAAGTCATTCAGAGGGCAGAGCTTGAGAAAGATGGCGATCTGAATGTCTATTTCAGCCCAACATTCATCTCAACATTGCTGATACATCCTTCCTCAGGCTGCTCTTTGGTCTGGCTTACTCCTGGGTTACTCCTCTTCTATGGCATGTGCTTTGATACATGTTTGTTTTAATAGCTTATTCAGTAAATATTATCTTTTGGTAGGTGACCTTGGACGCCACGGAACGGGTCCTTTGTATGACAGGCTTACTCAGAAGTTCAAAATAACTGCCCGTAAACCCACACAGGTACTATAACACAAAAGACCTGTTAGAAAAATTGAAAGACATTGCATTATTCAAACCTGGATTTTACAGATTTGAATGCAAATAAGGTGAATGAAGCTATTTTTCTGTTATATAACGTACTCTACATGTTGAGCTCCAGAATAACACCAAAGACAACAAAACACAAGGAATAATGGAGAAAAGCCAGTGGGACCTCAAAAAGATCTGCTTTCAACGGAGACGGCTAACCAGACTGGAGGATTTGTACATACATATAAGCTCACACTGTATGCCCTTCTAAGGGAATACAGTGACTCCATGAAGAGGAAGAAGAAGGTAAAAAATTGAAGCTCTGATATATAAACTATACATGAAACTCCTGGGATTGTTGGTTTTTTTTCTTATAAAATAAGTCAAGTTAAATGTACTTCAGCAGTGCAGTTGCTGAACTATTAACATTGATTTACTCTGTTTGATCAACTGTAGACACACCGTGTGGATCTGGAGCGGTGGAAACAACGACATCAGAAGAGGCAAGGAGTTTATGTGTCCCCTCTAACAAAGTCTTTTGTTTTCAAACAGCAGAAGAAAAAGGTAAACATTTTGTAGAGCTATCCATTATCATTCCATATGTTTAAATAGCTTAAAAATGTAATCGATAAAAAGTTTGTGTCATACAGAATCTTTTTGTTCTTCTCAGACAACACAGAAAACACACAGATTGTCAACAAGCGATTAGTGTCATGCTCCATCACAGGTAATCAATTGTGGCAAAGTTACACAAGGACAGGAAGCTAATCAAAAGCATTAATGTACAACAGCTGTAAATCAAAAGCTTATTATTGCATTTTATGCTTTAAACACTTCCGTGACTTAGTGAATTGCCATGACATGCAATTACCGAAACGTATTTCACCATGTTGGTGGTTTCAAAGCATATAATGAAAGCATATATGAAAAGCTTCCAATAATATCTAACAATTTCTATATCTAGAAACGAACAGACAAGGTCACTACCCAAATCCAATCAGACATGACAGGCCATCATGAGGAGGATACAAAGTGAAGTATTGTTCAAAGTCCAGTGGATGCTACATCTCAGGTGAACTTAGTGTTCAAGTGTTATCAATACATCTAATGCAATCAATGTATCTGGGATGTAAATTGTACATTTCATTCAGTGCATGTATTCATACAGGATGTGTTTAACTTATCATCTGTAAATTATTTATTTATCTTCTCCAGCAAATAACAGCTCAAGGAATTTTGGAACAGAAGTGACACAGAATTGGTTGTGTCTCAAATCAGAGGGAACAGCTTCGTAATCCACCACAGTGAGCAGCGGACACTTAGACCTCACCAGTGGCTTACAGGCGAGGTATGTAGTCCTATTAATATAATAAAACAAATTACCATAAATAAATGAATGGTCTGTGTTATATTCATCACAACCCCTGCTTCTGACTGCTCTTTTTCCGGTTCTGTACCCACTGTTTACTCTTGCAAGGCCAGGCTCCCACATGTGGAATGTGGGCTTTCTCAGTCTTTGCTATCAGTGGGTATAGAGAGTTGGAATAGAGCACGTCGGATCCGAAGAAAAGGTCAAACACGGAAGAGATCTTGGGAGCCATTCTGACCTCACAAGCCACTCTGCAGACAGCTGTGGTAGAGCTTTGTAGAGCAACAGGAAAATCGGAAGAGCGGAAGCCAAGAGAGTTGCTGACTTAACTGACACCAGATGAGGACGTCGAGACCTATGTGACACTGTTTGAAAGGACGGCAACAAGAGAGAAATGGCCAAGAACAGACTGGGCGAACATCCTGATGCCTTTCCTGACCGGCAAAGCTCAGAAAGCCTGGCGGGATCTTTCAGCTGCAGATGCTGTGAGTTATGATAAGGTAAAGAATGCCATCCTAGCTCAAAATGGACTTAGCCTCCCCGCCAAGGCACAGCGAGTGCATGACTGGAGCTACGACCCTGCTCTCCCCGTCCGGACACAGGTGATGGGGCTAGTCCGTCACACCAGGAGCTGGCTGGAAGAAGCAGAAGTGCCGCCCATAGTGGACAGAGTGGTGATTAACAGGTGTACACGAGGCTTGCCAAATGATGTCAAGAGGTATGTCGCCCAGCAGGGGCCTTCCAATGTGGACACATTAATAGCCTTATTAGAAAATCACCGGGTGATGGCTAATCTGATGCAGCCAGAAAATAACAAGCCAAGCCATTCTAAAGCCAAGGCAGAGAGAGAGATGGTAGGCAACGCTGTAAGTTCCCCACCAGCCTGAACACCTCCTGCCTGGACCAGACCGGCTGCAAGACGAACCCAGTGGCCTTCGCCAATCCCACAATGTTTTTCCTGTGGCAAAGAGGGACACCTAGCTAGAGAGTGTCCGGGTCGGGATGAGCCAATGCCGACAGCCGGGTCTAGCGATAACAAGGGTCTCTACTGGCACCACCTCACTACCTGTTGGGCCCATGAGGGAGCACCAGCCCCAAAGTTTCCGGTAAAGATTGCTGGGAAAGACACTGAGGCCCTCTTAGACTCCGGAAGTATGGTCTCTCTAGTTCGACCACAATTCGCCAGTGCACCCTGGGGTGAAGAGATGGCTGTGTCCTGCATCCATGGGGATACCCGGAAGTATCCAACCTCCAAAATCCAAGTGATCACTCCTCGAGGATGATTCACTCTGCAGGTTGGGGTCGTCGAGCAACTGCCGGTTCCTGTGTTTTTCGGCCGGGACAGCCCCCTCTTCTCCCGCTACTGGCCAGCGGAGGCAAGGGACCCAAGACGGCAAACCAGAAAACGACCGGTGAAGATGGGAAAGTCTTCTGTAGCTCGGCCCGCCTTGGCAGCAGTATCCCCCGATGGCAGCCCTGCAGAAGATACTAATGACGAAAGGGAGGAGGCCGTCCACACCCAGACCACAGCAACAGACCCTGAACGGGCAGCTGAGGTGGAACCCCTGGAAGACATACAATCAAATGAGGTATTTTCTCAATTTCCAGAAGCTGATATGGAGGGAGGGCTCAGACCAGGACAATTCGGCTCGGCCCAGCTGCAGGATCCCAACCTGACCCAAGCCTGGAGAGACGTCCAAGTTATGGAGGGTCAAAAGCAGGCTGGGGTGAGTCAAGTGTCTTTTCCACATTTCATGGTCAAGAATATGCTGTTATACCGGGTAACTAAGAAGAACTCGGATATCTGTGAACAGTTGCTTATCCCCAAAGACTATGCTTCAAAAGTGTTGTACCTAGCCCAATCCCACTTAGTAGGGGCACATTTAGGGAGGGAGAAGACTTATGAACGTGTTCTCAGCCGTTTCTACTGGCCGGGAGTGAAAAGGGCCGTGGAGGAGTACTGCCGACAATGTACCGAGTGTCAAATCAACTCCCCAAAGGTAGAGTACCGAAGTCCGCTGATACCACTTTCCAATTATTGAAACACCCTTTAGCAGGATTGGCATGGACATAGTTGGGCCCTTACCGAAGTCTAGTCGTGGCCACCGCTATATTCGAGTTATACTGGATTACGCAACCCGTTACCCGGAGGCACTCCTCTACGGTCTGCTACTGGGTAGGTGGTCGCCAGAGAGATGTTTCTGCTCTTCAGTAGAGTGGGCCTGCCGGTGGAATCCTGACAGACCAAGGGTCCTGCTTTATGTCCAAAATGATGAAATGTCTGTGCCGAACTCTAAAGGTTAGACAAATCAGAACCTCCTTCAATCACCCTCAGACGGATGGACTTGTAGAGAGGTTCAACAAAACCCTAAAACACATGCTGCGCAAGGTAATTGATGTTGATGTTAAGAACTGGGACCAGCTGCTGCTGTATATCCTGTTCTCTATACGGGAAGTACCCCAGGTTTCCACGGGATTTTCACCATTCAGGCTTCTGTACGGTCGGAGATCCGGGGCTTGCTGGATGTGGCCAAGGAAGCCTGGGAGCAGCAGCCGTCCACCCAGCGCAGCATCGTGGAGCACGTGGAACAAATGCACCACAGAATGACCCAAGTCTGGGCCTTAGTTCGGGAGCACATGCAGCAAGCCCAAGCGCAGCAGGCATAGGTATATAACCGGGGAGCCCAGGTGAGAGAGTTCAAGGTAATGGTTCTACTTCCAACAAATGATTGCAAGTTTTTAGCAAAGTGGCAAGGGCCTTATTAAATACTGGAATGGGTGGGGCCAGTGAATTACTGTGTACGGCAGACAGGCCGTAGGAAAGCCCAACAACTGTACCATGTAAATTTGCTGAAGCCATGGCATGAGCCTCTCTCTTTCCCCTCTAATGTCCTGCTAGCTAAACTGCCTCCCCAGGTCCTCAGGTCCCGCCAGTGAACATGAGTGATCAGCTGTCATCCAGGCAAGGACAAGACCTCCGAGAACTGCTCGATAGAAACAGAGATGTCTTCTCCGAGGCCCCGGGTCGAACAACAGCCATTACCCATGACATCAGAACAGAGCCCGAAAAGACAGTAAAGCCTGAAACATGCTTCTGCGTTTTCACGGGCCCGTAAGCGCAAGAGCCCTTCCGGGTCCCTTACGTGCTTATGTATCCCTCCTTACGTGCTGACGGGTGTCGACCCCCTTTTCTAAAATTTACGGCAAAGCTCCGCAAGCTCACTCAGCCCGCAAGGCTGTGATTGTTCTGCGCTACATCCCTTCTGGAGCTGCATTTCCGGTTTCATGCCCCATAATACCGGCAGAAATCACGGAAGATTTAGAAGAACGAATATGGACCAAATAGAAGAGCACTTGGCAGAAGATATCCGATAGTATGATCACTTGTATAACCTGTCACTGACTGGCGGATTTGTCCGCCAGAAAAAGGCTACGAGGAGCCGCAGTGGCTATGTAAATAAACAATCGACGAAGAAGAAAGAAGGCGTCTCTAAGGTCGTCTCGACAAAAAGCATTACTCCGCCTAGTGTTCTGGCGCGGAATTGCTTTGTAAGACGGGCAACGGTTGGGGAAGCATGAATGAAAACGAGTCTTGCGCCACAGCGGCGTGAAAAGACGCAGACGCAGTCGCAGAAGCATGTTTCAGGCTTAAGGCTACGACCATACCGAATCCCAGAGGCCAGACGGGAGGCCATCAGAAACGAGGTGAGGAAAATGCTTGACCTTGGGGTGGTGGAGGAGTCACACAGTGCCTGGTCCAGTCCTATAGTCCTTGTTGGGAAGCCGGATGGCAGCATTAGGTTCTGCAATGACTACCGAAAGTTAAATTAAATTTCTCTGTTTGACACCTACCCTATGCCCCGGGTAGATGAGCTGGTCGAGAGGTTAGGACCTGCCCGGTTCATATCCACATTAGGTTTAACCAAAGGATATTGGCAGGTTCCACTCACCCCACAAGCAAGGGAGAAGACGGCCTTCTCAACGCCAGACGGCGCCTTCCACCATAGAGTCCTCCCGTATGGTCTTCATGGAGCCCCGGCAACGTTCCAGAGGCTCATGGATAAAGTGCTCCGGCCACACCAGGCCTACGCTGCGGCGTACCTTGACGACATTGTTATCTACAGCACGTCATGGGAGAACCATCTGAAGCACCTGGCAGCTGTTCTCCAGGCCGAGAGGCGGGACAACCCTGCAAAGTGCTCCCTCCCTGGGAGGTGGCTCTGATTGTCCCTCACAGGTGGAGTTAATCAGCCAGGCATCAGGAGCCATCTTAAAACCTCAAACAAGGGAGTGAGAGGCCCTGAGCTTCAGAGGAGTGAGACCCAAACGCTGTGGCCAGACAGTCTCAGGGTAAGAGGACAGCGGCCTGCCTGGTTGTTGTATGAAGAGGATTAATTGCTGTCCCTCTCTCGTTGGATCAGGAAGAGCCCGACGGAATCCCAGATGCCAACTGCCAGTCCGGTGAAGTGTTACGAGTTACCTTTGAGCGCCCTCCTCCCTTTTCCCCTCAACTTATAAATAAACCTCCTATGTTATATTAACCACAACCCATGCTTCTGACTGCTCTTTTTCCAGTTTGTGTACCCACTGCTTACTCTTCCAAGGCCAGGCTCCCACAATTACCTGTACTTACAAGTTTTGCAATAGTGAAATGGTGATAAATAATCAAGCTCGAAGGGAGCAAAGAAGCCACAGTTGGTGCCAATTCAAAAAATATTATAAAATACAACACTACTAATTGAACAGAGCATAATTCATAGGAAAACAAATTTTATTTGTTGTGTAAAGGGGTACCCCAATCTAACCTAAGCATTATCCCTATAAAAGGATTAGATGATAAACAAAATGCTCGATATAATTAACAAATACAAAGAGAGTCTTTCACGCTGCGATTTAAAGAAATTGAAAAGACATCGCTTCGGCAAGATTGATTTTTACATATGGGTGCGGCTGGAGAGAGGGTAGGACAGTTACAGATTCCAAGAAAAGGGAATAGTCATAGGAGTGGGAATAGAAGCATCAGTCTCACTCTGGAATTATTGAGCAAACTGTTTTTATAGTACTAGAAATATCCAGAAATTATGTATTCTACAGGGGAAATGTTGCACTTTACTTTGAAAATCTCTTAATCTGTACAGTAAAAATGTCTGTTACAGTGTGAGGGCAGCGTGAGAGGTCCTGAACACAGTCATGTCAGTGTCTCTCTGGAATTATTGGGCAAAGTATTTTTATAGTACTTTCAAATATCCAGAAATGAACCGATTTCATTGGGCACATGTTTGACTTTACTTTGAAAAATATCTTAATCTATACAGTAAAAATGTCTGATATTCAGTGTGTGGGTAGTCAGAGAGGTCCTGAACACAGTCAGATCAGTCTCACTCTGGAATTATTTTGAAATATCCAGAAATTACCTACTTGAACAGAGTTCGTACAGTCATGGAAAACCTGGAAAAGTCATGCAATTTTAAAATGTGTTTTTCCAGGCCTGGAAAAGTCATCGAAAAAAATGACCTCCCAAAAATTTTGGAAAAGTCATTGAAATTTGGTATATTAATATTTTCATGTTGTTCATTTTAGGGATGGGCATAATTAATAGACGATGAGTTTCATTATTACATTATTTTTTCATGGATGAAAACTATTGCATGTTCGCTATGTGGCAGGACGTCGGAATATCCGAGTTGCCTTGAACGTAGCACAGGGAGGATCGTTAATTCTCCCAACAATCGATTAAGAAGAAATCCTTAAAGAAAATTAGCTAAAATATAAGCAGGCATACTTGGGTTTGTGTAATTTAAGGTACACTGTATGCCTTGGAATTCTCATTGTTAGTTTGAATACTACATTGTCACCAGATTTCACAAAATGTTCGGTCATGGAAATTTGGTTTAAAGTCATGGAAAACCATTGGTCAAAATGTGTATGAATCCTGCTTGAAGATACAAATGTGTGACTTTTATTTAGTAAAATCTCTTCATTGATACAGCAAAAATGCTATTCATAAAAATGACACAGGTAAGACGATATATACTTCTTCTGTATATAATTCAATACTTTTAACTTTCAATTATGCATTTTTTATAGGCTCCATGTCAACAGTTTATTTTGAAAACCGGACGTGGGCCCACATGTGTTCTTCCTCTAACTTCGATTACCCTAACCCTAACCTGCCATTCCCGGTCTGGGCGTTTTGGATGCGTTTACCATAAATGTCAGTATATGAGTGCAGTAGAATTTCTGTGTCGGTTGATTTGACCACAGAGACGCGAGTGTCGGCTGGCTTGACCGCAGTCTCTTCACAGACGTCCGTCTCCTTTAATTACATGAACTTTGTTGAGCCATAATATCATCACGCTAAATCGTACTGACTTAACGTTAGCCCGTTTTAGCATTGAAAACAACAACAGTGCTAAAGCTATGATATCCAAACACGTGATGCTATGCTAGCGGGTGGCTAATTACATTACACTTCAGTCTTTTTCCACTACAACATTAAGTTACAGCTCACAATTCAAGGCATACACATTATATTTACCTTTTGCAGGTTACATAGAAGAGTAATATCAGGACCACGAGTAGTCAACCTCGACGACACCTCTTAAATGTTTCCCATAGAACTACACTTTTCCTCAGGACTCCGGACAATATCTCTCTCTCTAACTCACCTGCTCAAAGCATACTGAACCACAACCTGCGCTTCATGTCCCTCCCCATACCAGACGGATGACCTGGATTGGCTGTGAATTTGCTACTACCCAATGAGAAATGCAGAAACTGAATGACTGACACACAACTGAGAAAAAGTTAGATTTCACATTAAAAGCACTCAAATCAATGAGTCTCATCTTCTCAACCACAGAGCCTTTATGATATCAACACATCAAAGGGTCAGTTGATCGATGCCACTTTGTATATACAGTTGCAATCAGAAATATTCAACCCCCTCACCTCAATAGACATTATAGTGATGTGGATGACAGATAATGACAATAAATGACAAAAAAAACTCATCAACCAACAAAAGATATTTCTTGATTTGTATTTTAACTATTTTGACAACAGAAGTTGACTAAACTTTGAAGTTCAAATGAAAAATGTAACTCTTTTAACACATGTGCATGTGCAGTATTATTCAACCCCCCAGCTTCAGTACTTTGTGGCGCATCCTCTAGCTTTTATAACTTCTAAAAAATGTTTTCGGCAAGTGCGGACAAGCTTCTTACACCTCTCGATTGGAATCTTTGCCCATTTTTCAAGTGCAAAAGCCTCTAGATCAGTGATGTTTGATGGCTTCCATGCTGCAACTGCCTTCTTTAAATCCCACCAAAGATTTTCAATCAAATTTGAATCTGGTGACTGTGAATGCAACTCCAGGACGTTCCAGGATCTTTTTCTCAACCAAGCTTTGGTGGACTTGGAGATTTTGCTTTGGATCATTGTCTTGCTGGAAAGTCCAATGATCACCAAGGTTCAATTTGTCAACAGAAGGAATCACATTCCTCTTTAAAATGGCCTGGTATTTCTGTGAATCCATGATGCCATGTACACAATAAAGATTGCTAGTTCCTGCCGCAGAAAAACAGCCCAACATCATCTTTGACCAACCTCCATGCTGGACTATGGGGATGGTATTCTTCTGGTCATAAGCCTGTCCTTTCACACGCCAGACATACCGCTGGTCCATACGTCCAAACAGTTCCAGTTTGGTTTCATCAGTCCATAGAACTGTCACCCAAAACTCTGTAGGCTTATCCAAATTCCTCCTGGCATATTCTAGTCGACTTTTGATGTTGCTTGTGGTCAAGAGCTGAGTGCGTCTTGGAGCCGGCCATTAAGTCCTTTATTATTCAGTGCACGTCTTATAGTTGCCACTGCAGCACTTGTTCCAGCCTTCATCAGGTCATCCTGTAGGTGTCTTGCAGTCACACAGGGATTTATCTGAGTTGTTCTGACTAAGTTGCTGAGGGTCCTTGATGAAATGCTGGGCTTTCTTCCATGGCCAGGCATGTTTGAAGCTGCTCCATCAGTTGTAAACTTCCTTATAATGTTCCCAATTGTGTCTCTTGGAATATCATTTTTTGGGGAATTCTTCTTCTACCCAAGGCCTTTCAGGTGTGATGAAATATTCTCCTCTCTCAGCTTTTGTGTAAGCTCCTTTGTCTTTCCCATGATTGCAACTCACCTTGAATACCTTCATGGGTGGGGTTTATATATGCATCACAGCTGAAGCAAATGAAGGATCAGTATAGATTTCCCAAAGGCTTAATAATGTTTCAACTCAACTTTAGGACAAAAAAAAACTGTCAGACAGCTTTAAAAACAACAATATTTTATAGGGGTTGAATAATTGTGACATGGCTATCTTAACAAAATATACTGCTACACACAAATACTACATCATGAATATTCCGTGTTGATTTTCTTTATCACTCAACTCATAAAGAAGGCATCCGAAGCAGAATCTTGATCAAAGAACAAGATTCTGTCTACTTTAATTGATAAATCCTTAAAATCTTTGGGGGGTTGAATATTTCTGATTGCAACTGTATATGCATATTTTATTTCTGTATTTATTACATTTTAAATTTTTTACGGCCGAGGCTGCTGTTGGCCGCTAGTCACAGTAGTGGCTAGTGCAGTGGTAGTTCACCTGTTGATTTATGGTTATTATCATTTGCAGCTTGCTGTTTAAATACTGACAAATATTAACATTATTAATACAGTAACCTTATATTTTTTTTTTAATCTGTCCCGTATCAATGACATACCTTTGAAACTTAGGAATTAGTCTTATGATATCAACAGATCAAAGGGTCAGATGACAATGCGCCTTTGACGCTCTGTTTATTTTCTATCTTTTTCTTCTTTGTTTCGGTTCAATTATCATTTACTAATAAATGGCAGTAATGCACCTGACGTTGGTGGCCATTTGCCAATAGATGGAACAAAGAAGAACTTTTTTCATGTCAGTCTATTTTTGGGAAATAATCTGAGAACAAATAATTGGCGAAAAATTCGAGCCATCCATCTCTCTGTACACGTTAATAATATATTGATCGATTTTATTTATAGGTTCCTTTTAACAGCATTCAAGGTCACCTTAAAAGGCAGAGAGAACAGAACTAAAATATAAATATGAGTGTAATCTTCATGTTAATTTATATTGAAATATAGAATCCATAAAATGTATTTAACAGCGGACTAATTTCAGTTAGGTATTGTTTTTATACTATACCAACAGTAAATACTGTCCTAAACCTCCTTTAACTTTCGGTAAGGTTGAGTTTAATGTTTTCCTGTTTTTATTCTGAATAGAGTAGTAGAGTAAAGCTATGGATGTAACAAGGCAGAGCCTCAGGAAGCCTGTATTTGCTCTCAAGAGGGATTGTAGCATTGATGCTGCAAACTCCAACTCATCACACAACTTGCAAGGATCAAAATTATATGGGAAGGAAAAAGGTATTCTATTCGACACGATTTAATATGTTTGAAGTTGGAATTGTGTTGTTTTTTTGTAATGTAAATATATTGATATTTATTCCATCTAAATGAACTTGCCGCTCTCAACTCAGATACAAAAACCCAAGGAACTGTTCACAGCGGAAGCCTGAAGTTGCCTCTGCACAAGCAGGTTTCAGACCCAAGGACCCAGTCTGCCGACATGCTCTGCATCAGCAAGCTGAAGAACCAAGAGGCGGATCTGTTGCAGCAGCTGACTGAGGTCCGAAAGGAGAACAGACAGCTGAAGACTCTCCACTATCACACAACTGTGGCACTGCAGCACTTCCAAGAGGCACAAAACAGTTTTCCAGAGGTAGATTGTTGTTGGTGATGTTTCTCTGGTGTCTCCCATGCTAATTCAGATATGAATCATAGCTGTGTGTACAAAACTGTCCGAGACAGGTTTCCTATCCTTAAAATAACACTTTTATCTGCTCCCATGTATTACCCAAAATTAAAAAATCTATTGTTCATCTCTCACAACTTGATTAAATTTTTCCACATCATTTTCAAACTTTCCAGTTCTGTATTATTAACCTTACGCCATTCCTATTCCCAGACCATCACCAAACACAGGACTGAGGTACAGGCCCTGCAGGTTTTGATCCACGACACCTGTGCCTGCCGTAACCTGAATGCAGCTAAGCTCAAAGCCACAGAGGATAAATTGGTGGAAACAAACGATTCTCTCAAGAACCTGAAGCAAGTTACTCAGGATCACAACCTACGGGAGCGAGAGAAGCTCACCTGCATGTTAAACAAGGCCTCTGCTGAGCTTGCCGAGAAGGACAAGAGGATAAAGGTACAAAGAGGATGAATGGGGTGGTTTTGAGTGTGTGGGAGTCCATTTTATCAGCCAACAGAACTCAAAGCAGCATCCTTAGTCGAAACCCAATTATGTTGATTGTAAACCCTGAGGTTTTAATTGGAAATGTGCATTTTCATGATTTCATTTTTTGGATAATTTTTTCTTCCTGTATTCTAGGACATGGAGAAGCATATTCGGTTAAGCCAAGCCTGGTACAATCGCCAGTTAGCTTCTTACCAGCAGTAGCTCAACGTCCTGACTTGCTGTTCTTTTTATTGACAAGGAACAGCAACTGATCCAGGACAGTCAGTAAGTTGTACTCTTTCTAGTTCTTGCTATTATATTATGGGACCCAGATCCTAGTGGCCAAGAACAAGCACCAGTAATTATTTGGACCAATGCCAGGAATTTTTTATATGGACCAAAGACTGGAGACAAAAAAAAGAGTGTAATGGCCCTGACAGTTCGTTGCGAGTGTGTGCACAGACTGCTGCTCAGACTAAACCCAAACCTCCATGCTGGCCCAGAGATGAAAGTGGACAGGCCCTGGACCTCTCAAGATTCCATATTCAAGGGAATCTTGAAACAAGCTGTATCAGTAGTGGAAGCTCCTGTGCGCCGTGCTCTCCCTGCTGGGGTTGTTTTCCCCCCATGTGTTCTCCTTTCCTCAGAAATGGAAGGGAACAGATTTTCTGTGTCACTGAGAAATGAGTGATTCAAATCTAAAGCCATCCCCAAGGGCACTATAGTAGCCCATGTCCACAAAACAGAAATAATGACTGGGCTTCATAGAGAGGACGTCTCTTCAAAGATAATAGATCCTTGATTATTCAACTTTGGAGATTCTCCCATCCCTCGGGATTGGAAAGAAGACTTGCTAGCAAGCTATCAGGGGAAAAATTAGTCTTTTCCTTGGGGAAATAGGATGTGGGACTGGCTAAAGGTGTTTTGCATGCCATTCGCCTAAGTGACAGTCGACTCTTCATAAAGCGTTCCAGGTGCCTTGCACCAGCAGATTTATGACATGCGTTCCAACCTTCAAAAGTTTCTCGGGCTGGCATAATCAAAGAGTCATGCTGTGTATATGAAACCGGTCTCTCCTTTGTATGGTAAGCACTGCGTTGTGTCCGAATTTATGAAGATGACCGGGACTTGCTTTCTGACACGGGACTTTTATTACTCTGTTCAGAGAATCAGCAAAAGAACAGAAAACATATTTTATAATTTGGTCACATGCCGCTCTCAGCCAGCTCCAGAACATTCTCTGTACAATCACAAATTTTGTCAAATAAAAACAAAAAGGCCTATATACAATTTGTATCTATTGCAAGGGAGAAGAGTCCACTTCACTGGTGGAAAGACCTTTTTAGGGCCTAAACATGCTCAAATCCTCACCATAGTTTGCAAAAAATTCAGAAGTGGGAAAAATTTAGGTATTTTGGAGTAATTGGAAATGTGTGGCAAAATAGCTCAACATCACCACTTAGAACTCAGCCCATGAGATGAACAAAAAAGTCTCAAGGAGCATTATGAAGAACGAAACAGGAGGACCGCCATTTTGGCTTTAGTGGCCATTTTTCACATTTGCCTTTGAGGAATTTGTCCAAGGGCTTCACCAGATCATGGTTTTATGGAAAGGACAGGCATGGCTAAATAACTGAATAGCCCCCCCCTTAAGTGCAGCCCCGGCACCAGGGTCCAGGGTTGCGTGATGCTGTCCAAACTACTTTTTTAATTATCAGTCCCTTGAAAAACGGAATCGTCCCGTATTTAGAAACAAAAGCTGAAAAGTGACGCACTTTGTCCCGTATTACAGTGCGATTAAAAAAATGGTCAAAACTATGACTAAATTTATTTTAACTTCCGTTGACTCAAGTAGCCCTACATAGTTCTGTGTTTAATTTATTTCAAAGTAGGCCGATACTTGCCTGTGTATTTTCTTCTCCTCTTCATAAGCGTTTGGGGATTTCCTTTGTTGTAACAAAAAAATAGCAATAAAATGTCAACAGTTTTTCGATAAACTTGTTCCCAGGCAATGTCCTGCTCTGGGATCAATGAGCTGAAAGCATATTCACACACGAGTACAATGATACAGAATATGCTCATCCCATTAGTCGAGGTGGTACTGTTGCTCGCGGAGAAGATAGTAGAAGACAACAAAGCAGCATGGGTGACAGTGACATAGATGCCGACACTGCTTTAGAAAGTTATACAAGTGGAAAAATATTCACATTCTTTCCATTCTCTTTTTTATTTTTGGGGGTATTTTCTATACTATGTATTGCTTCAACCCATTCTATTTCCGATGACATTATATAGAGTCTAAAAGCCAAAGACTATAACATTCACATTACTTCCTGTGCACATGTCAATAAATATGATCAAATGTTGAGTCGAAGTCTCTCCTGATTGAAATGAAGCTGATCTTGAGTTCAGTTAGAAAATACTTTACCCCAATTCAATCATTCTCAAATTTCTTACTCTCTCTATGCTTATTGATCAGCTGATTGGGGGCATTTCTAAATGGCCAATCAGATTCTGCCACAGTCTGTTCCAGCCAATCATGTGGCTGCTGTCAAACTTCAAATCCCTTCTCTTCTCTTCAACAGTCAGCTGTCATTCAGTGACCCACGTAACCCACCTCCACCCCAATCTCCTCCAGTCTTCAGCAGAATCATCATCACCTCATCTGGATCCTCAACCTCAACTGTTGGGGATAGTATTGGCGGATCCTGTATCGAGTTCATTGCTCAGCAATGCTTGTGCAGATATTCAAAACCGACCAAAAAACAAACCAAAACTATGAATATGACACAGGAAAAAGAAAGTGTCTCTAGATGATAAACGTTTGGAGGTGATTTGTGCGAGGAGGACAACACTCCAGAATAAGAGAACAGATGGTGAGAGAGACAGGAAGCCACGTACAGTGGACCGTATATGGGTGGACGGCTGAGAAGTGATGACAGTGTTGAACTGTTATTAAATGGAATGTTTTTTCTTTAACATTTTGGTTTGAAAGATTTATGCTCTCATATCATCCCCCTCGTGCCAACATGGCTAACATTTAAAGATGAAACATTCAACTCGTTCATGACATTTCCTCTTTTATATTTTCAACCCAACATTCATTATCAAAAATATTCACTTTTTTAGGGTGGTGACCTCACTGCAAAGTGAGATCGCTTTGGAGACAGGTGGTAAAGAAAAATAGGCTATATCAGGCTGTGGTTTCACAGGTAATACTGGCTATGATCATTGATGGTGGCTCGTAGATTGTGATTCAGGATCATGATGGTGGATCAATCCTCCTGAATATAAATATATATACAAAAGTATGCATATATGAACTTAAAAAACACACCAATGAGAATGAAATGGGGTAATAGTTCATTGGTTTATGCAATGTGCAAAGATGCTTCAATAAATATTGTAAGATATCACAGTATACTTTATATTAATGAGGTAAGTGAAATCTTTATATATATATATATATATATAATTTTGAATATGTAAAGTCCTGCTCACCATTATTGGCACTAAAGAAGTTAAAGAACATAATGTGGAATATCTCCTGAAAAAAATGAAACAAGTGAAAACAACTTTTTTGTATAGAGAATTGGTGTTTGATACAAAAGAGCAATGATAAACAACAATTTAAAACAATTAAACAATTGGCGGAAAAAATAGAAAAACTTAAATCTTGCTGTGTCACTGATATCGGCACCCTTTGCTGTAAATCAGTATGGAAACACATTATGACTCACCTGTGGTAAACCATAAATGAGAATCACTTGTAATAAATTTACTGTGCCCATGTGACATGAATTAGCCAATGAATGATGACTTCCGTGTTTTCAAAAGCCACCTGTTATTCCCTGTTCCTTTGTCATAATGGTCAAGACAAAGGAGCTGTCTGAGGACATCAGAAGGGCTATTATTAGCATAAACAAGACCTCCAGAGGGTATAAGGCCATCTCCAAAGACCTTGTTATCCCTTTTTTAACAGTGCGTAATGTTATTAAGAAGTCTTTGAAGGGTGGTGCGAAATGGATGGTGGAAAAAAACGTCCAAAGACCTGAAGGCCGACCTGAAACAGTCTGGGGTCATGGTTTCAACAACTACCATACGCCGCACAGTAAATCAAACTGGGCTTTATGGGCGAAGACCAAGGAAGACACCATTGCTGAGGAAAAGACATAAAAAGGAACAACTGATCTTTGCCAAAGAGTACCAGGACAACCTGCAGTCCTTCTGGGAAAATGTTCTGTGGACAGATGAAACAAAAATAGAGCTTTTTGGCAATGCACACCAACAGTTTGTTTACAGACGGCGCAATGAAGCCTACAAGGAAAATAACACCCTACCAACAGTTAAGCATGGTGGAGGATCCATAATGCTCTGGGGCTGAGTCCAAACTAGACCTGTAAGACAAGAGTCCAGGCCTGATGACATCTAAACAGAAATCATGACTTAAAATTACAGCGCCCCTTGGTGGAAAGCTTTTTTACTTTGAAGTACTTGTCCCAGGGCTTTCATCAGATCACCTTCAATTTGAGATGAGTGTCATCTAAACAAGATGGAGATAAAAAGTTACCCAAAGATGGATTTTTCGCCACACTGTGTGACCATGGTGTGGCGTCAAAGTTTGATTACAAGCCAATAAAACACGATGTTCTGTATCGTGGACATACATGGACCATGAATCCTTTGATGCTGAACCGTAAACAGACAACTCCACTCCTGCAGTGACACGGTTAGTGGTCATAGATCAAAGTAATCTTTATGTCTTGCAAAATTGACGTCTCTCTCTCTCTCTGTCTCTCTCAGAATTGGGACATTTCCTCAAACCATTTCCTCGAACTCAGCTGCACCTAATGGTATAAGCTGTTGAGCTAAAAAGCTAAAAGCACATCAACACGATACCTATTTGGTATTTCAAAGCTTTTTTTATCCACCAAAACCAAACAATGTTAGATTTGATATGTGGAAATTGCAAATATTTAACCAGCCATATATTTCTGCCCTCCAGATGTCCTCTCTGAGGCTAAAAGCTCTTACTAGGAAACATTTGGCTGATGGACGCTCACTCCAACCAAGAAAGAAAAATGACCATTGCTAAAATTAACATTGTGGATTATAAATACTTCATTCTCATGAGATTCAGGTTGCAAAAAGTCTGCAGAACTAAGCTTGTGACTCATGAATTTCAATGAGGAAATGCCTTAAAAACATTGCAAAACCGAAATAATAAGTAGCAGTCATAAACAAAATCCTGATAAACGCAAGGTGCAATAATCTCTCAGGGCCAAATTAAAGTTTCTACAGATGCTGATGCCAGAGGAAATGGAGTACCTTTGTGAGGCAGCTGGACTTTCAGCATTCCCATTTACTTCTTGATCCCCTGAACATCCTGATACAAGGAGCTCCCTCAAGCAACCAAGCTCAATCTTGTCATACACAGTGTGAGGCTGGATGAGCAGCAAAGACAATGTATATATATATATATATATATATATATATATATATAGAGAGAGAGAGAGAGAGAGAGAGAGACGGGAAGAGGAAGACATGTAATGAATTCATGAGTCCTTTCATTTTTCCTCTATATCTTTAAATATGATGCTCACAGAACTCATGATCGAACATTTGCTCTCACCCTTGGCTGCACTGCATTGACAGGGTGACCAACGGTTTCATACACCGAGCACTTCATCGATGTCCTTGGGACGTTTGACTATACATCAGCCATTCAGTGACGTATTGCATCAGCGTTTATTTCCTGATCCACACAGAAGAAAAACATTTAATCTATAGAATAAGCAGAAAATATTCATTCACGTTCTATATATTTGGCTGCATTTGTGTTTTTTATTGTCATTTATAGCTATTTATGTTTCTGGTTTAACACCCAAATTACATTTCTTTTACATCAGGGTTTGATGAGATTATTGCAAAAAATAATTCAGAGATAAAATCAAAAGCTGCAGTGCCACCATGTGGCTGATGATGTAGACTTGCAGGTGGGAGAAAAGTATTCCCACTGAGACAAAGGTTTACATCTTCAACAGAAGAGTTTCCTGCCACAATAAAACACAAACCTTCTTGTCTTCAGCCGGAGTCATCGTTCAGATAAGATACTTCATGTGGAGGAAAAATCCAGCAGCTGCAGAGCTTCACTGGTGGGACCAAAACAAACTCCCACAGAGACAGGTGGGATTTCTAAGTTTGATAAAGATGAAAGAAAGAACACATTCAATTTCGATCTGAATTATAATCTGTAACAGTTCATCACATTTCAAAACAAAAAGCTAAACCGTCTGCAGATGATTGTATTCAGAGAATTACGAGCAATGGAAATAATCACACGTAACCACAGACTGTATATGGAGCATAACACACAGCGAGACGATATCCTTTCTGACATTGTCCTCCATTGAGTCATTTTTGAATAATAACAAAGACATATATACGTATGATTGGTAAACATCACAGGTTGTATTCAAACTTTTGTTGCATGACTGTGGCAAAAATGTACAGAATAAGCTTTTAAATGGGGGCCAATACCGATATCATGGAGTAAAAACTATCGCTTATACATAAAATTGGCAATAATGCATACCTCAAAAATATTTTTTAAAGAAAGATGAATTAAAAAAGAAAACACAAATACGACAGAATATATAGAACTTGAGTTAAGACCAAAAAAATGTCTATGTAAAATATAGTCATAATGCACATTGTTTATCCTTTAAAATAAACCTTTTTATATCGGCACATATCTTTAGAGGCCCATATCAGCAAATTGAAATATTGAACGTGAACACAAAAGTAAAGAGTATTTCTTTTCATTTTACTGAAATTCAATCTAGATCATATTGTTCTTTCCAATGAGCTGTTACAAAACTGTTGAGTCTAATATGTGAAGGTGTTTAAGGACGAATGTAAATTTTCATGTTCTTGTTCTCTCGAGGATGCACCATTCATAGTGGTCCTGAAACAAAGTGACAATGGCTGCAAATTTCTAAAATACACACTTGATACTTCAACCCTACAACATGATCAAGGCTGTTCATAGATTTACACAAAGGATTTGAAATTTGAGACACCAATTGAACTGCATACTTATTGTACAAGAACTATTGAATAATGATATGGAGTTTCAGTTGAGGTTTATTTCAAATTCACCCAGTAGCTTAATAGCCAGTTGTTAATATTTGTACCTGAAGCTGAATGTGGATTTGCATTAAAGTAGTCAGACTAATCCTCTGGATCATCTCGGGTTCCTGTAAAGATCAGACAGAAAACGACTTGAGAAGGTTGAGAACCTCTATTTTGTTAATTTAGTTGATTTCATTGCCACTCTATCATCTCAATTACAACCAGCATCACCAGCTTCAGGTGCTCCACACCTGTTCCAATGCAAATTATTGTCGTTGATGTTCAAACATTATATGGGCGCAGCAAAACTGATCCCTGGTTCTCAGAGACTGGCTTAGCCTTAAAACAGTCAATCAGAAGTGAATGAAAAAGAAAAAGTAAGTATTGCTGTTTTGTTGAAGATGAGGGAGGAAAAACTTTAGGTTACTTTCGTAACCCCGGTTCTCTGAGTAGCATGAGTGAGATGTCTCACTATGGGATACGCCCCTCGCGCGTATTCACAGAAGCACTTATTCCAATTCGCCAGCCCTGATAGGCTGGCAGTCGTGACGTCCGCGTCAAGGTGCCGCACCTTAAATAAGGTGGACGCGGCGTCACACGTCATTCAAAACAAGCACACCTCTTCTCGCTTCACCCCAGTAGCAAGAAGGGCGGTCTGGTGAGACATCTCACTCATGCTACTCAGAGAACCGGGGTTACAAAAGTAACCCAAAGTTCTCTTTCTTAGCATTCGTTTCGATGTCTCACTATGGGATATGGAGACTCCCGTATTGCCAGACAAGCTTATCTCGGTGACTGACCACCAGCCCCCCCCCCCCCTCACTTAAAAGTGAGATCCACATTGGAGCCCACGCTCAAGACAGCGTGGGTCAGGCCAGGGGATGTGACATCCAACCTGTAGTACCTCGCAAATGTGAGGGGAGAAGACCAGCTAGCTGCAGCGCAGATGTCTTCGATAGAGACTCCCTTGAACAGGGCCCAAGAGGTCGCGAGACCTCTAGTAGAATGTGCCCGTAAACCAGTCGGAACCTGAAGGCCTGACCTGGAGTAGGCCAATGCAATGGCATCCACTATCCAGTGAGAAAGTCTTTGTTTGGTGACAGGTTTGCCCCAGTGGGGCTTAGCCCAGGACACAAACAACTGATCCCCTTTTCTAAAGCTCCTCGTCCTTTCCACATATGTGTGTAAGGCACGGACAGGGCACAGCATGTGTAACCGTTGCTGTTCTGCAGAACCATAGGGAGGTGGCTGAAAAGCTGACAGTTCCACTGGGGAGCATGGTTTAACAACCTTTGGAACAAATGCAGGATTCGGTCTCAGCGTCACCCCAAGGTTCCCCGGGGTGAACCGCATACATGCTGGATTTACAGACAAAGCGTGAATATCACTTACACGTTTAGCTGTAGCCAAAGCCAATAACAGAGCCACCTTCAAGGATAACGTTTTCATGTCCACGTTATCCAATGGTTCAAAAGGATGACTAGAGAGGGCTCCAAGCACCACTGCTAGATCCCATGATGGTGACATAGTCTTAGAGATGGGCAGCAACCTCCGTGCACCCTTCATAAAACGACAAACCAGAGGATGTTGACCCACTGGTTTTCCATCAAATCCAACATGGCAAGCAGAAATAGCTGCCAAGTAAACTTTGACAGTAGAAAATGCCCTCTTTTGATCAATCAAGTCCTGCAGGAAGGACAGGACTGTACCAACTGGACATTGAAAAGGGATTTCCTGTGCCTTAGCACACCAATCCTCAAACAACCTCCACTTACAGTCATAAAGAGACCTAGTGGATGATGCTCTGGCATTCTGAATTGTGTTAACAACATTATTTGATAATCCAGTCAGGCTCAGATTAAACCACTCACGGGCCAAGCCCACAGGGCGAGGCGCTCCGGGTGAGGGTGAAATATCTGTCCGCGCGCCTGGGAGAGCAGGTCCCTGCGCAGCGGGAGAGGCCATGGGTGACCGTGGAGGAGCTGTCTCACTTCCGCCAGCCAGTGCATGGACGGCCAGTGAGGAGCGATCAAAATTACTGACAGACGATTCTCCCGCACCCTGAGCAGTGTCGGGGGAATCAGAGCCAGAGGTGGAAAAGCGTAAAGCGGGACGCGCGGCCACTTGTGAGCGAACGCATCCAGCCCCAGCGGTGCGCTCTGGTCGTGCAGGGAGAAGAACAGTGGGCACTGTGTGTTTCCCCTCGACGCAAACAGATCCACTGTTGCGCGGCCGAAATGTGACCAAATCTGAGCTACTACAGCCAGGTGAAGTTTCCACACGCGTAGAGAGGATTTCCCCTGGACAAAAGGTCCGCACCCACATTCTGAATTCCGGGAACGTGAGTCGCTCTCACTGAGAGGAGATGCTCCTCGCTCCACAATATCAGTCTGCGTGCAAGAGTGTGTAACTGTAGAGAACGTAGACCCCCCTGACGATTGATATACGCCACCGTGGTCGTATTGTCCGTCCTCACTAACACATGATGTCCCTGGAGGAACGGCAGAAAATGTTTCAGCGTCAGAAACACTGCCATCAACTCCAGATAATTTATATGGGCATGTTTGAGATCTGTGCTCCACATCCCATTCGCGGATCTGCCCTCGAACACACCGCCCCAGCCTGACAGACTGGCGTCCGTTGTGATCACTTTTCTGGCAGATATTGCGCCCATGCTCACCCCCGCTGTCAACATAGACGGGCGTTGCCATGGTAGCAGCGCGAGGACGCAGGATGCGCAAGCCGTTACACTGCGGCGTCTGTGGCGCGCAGGATCCAGTCTGAGAGAAGCCACCCAGCGCTGAAAATCTCTCATGTACAGCCTGCCCAGCCTCACCACCAATATTGTTGAGGCCATCAGTCCCAATAACCTGAGGCACAGTCCGTATGTGACCCGACGTGTTATGGCAAAATGAGAGAGAGTGGACCTGAAAGTGCGCACTCTCTCGGCTGACAGGCGAGCCGTGTAGGTCAGTGAATTTAACGTGAGACCCAGAAAGGCAATTTCCTGTCTCGGCGTTAACACACTCTTTTCCCTGTTCACCACAAAACCGAGATCGGCCAGGTGAGTCAGTACAATGCTCGTGTGCGCCGCAGCCTCTTGCTCTGAGCGCGCCAGCAGCAGCCAGTCGTCCAGATAAGTGGCCACGCGTATACCCCGCTCCCTGAGGGGAGCTATAGCGGCGTCGACACATTTCACAAACACCCTCGGGCTCAGTGACAGGCCAAAGGGGAGTACCAGATACTCGTACACTGTGCCCTGAAAAGCGAACCTCAGATATTTCCTGTGCGGAGGATAAATGGGAATGTGAAAATACGCGTCTTTCAGATCGATTGATGTGAACCAGTCCCCCGGTCGTATCAAACGTATCAGCGTTGAGTGTGTCAGCATGCGAAACTTGTATCTCCTGAGATACGAGTTCAAAATGCGAAGGTCCAGGATGGGACGTAATGAGGTCCCCCCTTTCTTTGGGACCAGGAAATACCTCGAATAGAAACCCTCCAGTCCCTGCCTGTGTGGCACTATTCGTATGGCTCTTTTGTTTAATAGAGCTGATATTTCTTCCCGTAACACCCGGGCCGACTCTCCCTGCGCACGGGAAGCGATGAGGCCGGGAAAACGGGGGGGCATTGTGGCGAATTGAAGCCTGTAGCCTTTGGCCAGTGTTCTCAATACCCATTCTGACGCTGTGCATGCTTTCCAACTCTCTAGCCTCAAAGTTAGGGGGGAGTGAAGCTCTGTCTGACACAGACGATCTTTGGGGGCCCGTACCAGCTGCGCACTTCCGAGTATCACTGCGCATGCGCTGTCTGATAGGCTCGGAGCGAGCGGAACGGGATGTTTCACCACAGGTGGGATGCTGCTTCCCCCTTGTGGTGTTATGGGGAACAACAGTGTGCTCTGCACCTCTGTGTTTCGTTGGTTTTGTTTTTGTGTTTTTATGATTTTGCAACCCTGCACCCTTGGCTGTGAGCCTGGATACGTCAGTGGAAAACCTTTTATTAACACAAACCCTGTGTGCGTGCTTGTGAGACATTGATGTGGCGTTGAACAATCCCGCATCTGAAACATGTCTCTTCGCCTCTTTACTGGGACGCACGAACTGAGCTCTGGGCCCACGCGTCGCCGAGAGGGATGGGTGGCACTGGGTAATTTCTCCCCTAACACACGTGATAGCTGGGCTGCCAGTGAACAGGGAACGGGTGGCAGCTCCGCTCGCGGTGGGGTTGACCGCTAAGTCGCCTTCTTCTTCCGCCTGGCCTGCTGACTGGTCGACGGACCCGGTTGAGCAGCCTGGGTTGACGGGGAATAGAAGGGCTTTCTCGGCCAAGCGGGCTTCG
The DNA here is from genome assembly GCF_949316205.1 of Platichthys flesus. Taxonomy (NCBI): domain Eukaryota; kingdom Metazoa; phylum Chordata; class Actinopteri; order Pleuronectiformes; family Pleuronectidae; genus Platichthys; species Platichthys flesus. The sequence continues at coordinate 3,486,478 of NC_084948.1, read as the reverse complement.
TTTCCGGGGGGCCGTTGGTGTTCGCACCCGGTTGAGCCCTGGGGCGCTTCGGGATGCGGAAAGCAGGAGCGGCGCTCCTAGAGGCAACCTGAGCGAAAGTCTGCCGGGGGGGCGGAGGCGCCGCGGCAGGTGCTTTCCTCGGAAGGCAGAGCTGTAGCGCCTCATCCTCCTTTTTCTTCGCCTCACAGCGCTTTTGCATTGAGGCGAGGGCGGAGCCGAAGACACCCTCGGGGACAATAGGCATGTCCAGGATGTCCTCCTTTTCTCTATCAGACAGATTGGTCAGATTCAGCCATCTCGTCCTCTCTTGTAACACCAACACCGACATGCACTTCCCTGCCGCCTGTACAGCGCATCGCTGTACGCGTAGGCAGATATCCGCGATTGTGGTGATCTCGTCCCACGCGGAACTTTCGGGCATGTCGGCTATGTCGTCAAAAAGCTCCGCTTGGTAAGCTGACAACATGGAGGTGACGTTGAGAGCCCTCACCGTCAAAGCCGCTGCTTTATAAGCTCGCTCAGTCATGGCAGATTGGAAGCGATCGGCTTTCGTGGGAAGTGTGGGGGCCCTGGATGAGGCAGCTGACAGCCGTGGATGAAGGTGTGCTGCCACCAGGGGCTCCATGGGAGGCATGCGGGCCATGGCATGCTTATCCATTCCCTCAATATCCAAGGAAGACGCACCTTGAATGGTGGTTTTGCTGGAGTAAGGGTTATGTTTCCATGAGGCGGTAACTTCCTCCAGGATTTCCGGGAACACCGGGAGAAGTTGTCTCGCAGCCCTCTTTGCTTGGGGTAATTTCTTCCCCTCGTAGCGGGACCTTGGGGCCTCCGCCACGACCGCGGGCCATGGAATCTTCAGTCTCTCTGCGGCGCGTTTACACACATCGTGCATATCGCCACTGGGCTGGGGCGTAATCGTCCCAACCGAGCCCTTTGCAGGGCTTGGAGAGCTGAGAGCCTGTGAAGGTGGGACAAAGCAGGATTCATAATCCTCGTCGTCACCGTCCGACACCAGACAATCCCCGCCGTCGGACTCATCCTCCTCCTCATAATCCAACATGAGGGGAGGCTCCGTTAGCGGGTCAAGCAAATCCAGCGTGGAGCCCCAGCGCCGAATCTCTGATTCGGGATCCTCCTCGTCCACACCGGGTTGGGGTTCCTCGGTAGTGGCACTGGAAAGGATAGGGTCCCTCTCAGAGACGCTAGCTTGGCGTGCTAGTCGTCGGCGGAGACTCTTCGCTGTGAAGCGGGCGCAGTCGGCGCACGAGCTCGCGTTGCTGACAGCGGCGCGGGCATGTTCCAGCCCGAGACACGCGGAGCAGACCTGGTGAGTGTCCATGCTCGATATTTTATTTCCACAGGTGCACAGGCGATGGGCATCGCCTGGTTGCGAGGTGGAAGGAAGCTTTGCAGCTTGATCCATTTAGCTTGGTGTGCTAAAGGGGAGCGAATTATCTGGAGTGATAGTCGCTTTTAGCTAGCTCCGGTGGCAGGCAGTGTGGTGACCGCAGGCTCCCGGTGCCGTTAAGCTAATCAAATAGAAGCGAACTACCTATGGTGAAGGCAGTCGCATCGACGTTAATTCCACTAGCGTCCGGCGATGGAGGTGTTAGCTCCGGTCTGTGGACAGCAGCTAGTTAGCATCAACGCCGATTAGAAAATTGCTTGTTCGTGAAGCGAGAAGAGGTGTTTGAATGACGTGTGACGCCGCGTCCACCTTATTTAAGGTGCGGCACCTTGACGCGGACGTCACGACTGCCAGCCTATCAGGGCTGGCGAATTGGAATAAGTGCTTCTGTGAATACGCGCAAGGGGCGTATCCCATAGTGAGACATCGAAACGAATGCTAAGAAAGAGAACCAAGCTATGAAAAAGGACAAAAAAAAGGCTCACCTAAACAGTAGGCTCGTCAAACTAATTAGAACTCACTAAACATAAATCACTCCAAAAAGGGAGGAAGAAGAACAGATTACCAAAGAACACAAAACGAAGCTAAACTAGAAAAACTTTAACAAACAAAAAATCCCTCTCAAAGAGGATACCGAAAACAACTTACGTGGTGTAGCAAAGATCAAGGCAAAACACGACTATGGCTGTGGCTGTGGACAAGGGCTTAGGGCTTAGGTGCACGAACAAGAACGAAACACTTCGGCACAAGACAAAGGGGATACGCAGACTATAAGCACATGAGGGTGAAGGGAACAGGTGGAAACAATCCGGAATCAGTGACACATGAGGAAGGGCAAGTGACCTGAAACGAGAGGAGTTAGGATTTCAAAATAAAACAGGAAGTTACGAGACAGAAACCCCAAGACAAGACAGTAGCCAGTCATGAAAGCATGTTATTCACAGGTTTTCTCCTCAACAGAATAGGTCACAGTCAGAGTGCCGGCCACTGGTATGAACATCCTGGATGCTCTCACTGTGGCGCTGGGTTTGTGTGCTGCTTGGTAAAGAATGTTTACATCATCAATTAAGAATCCTTCTTTAATACCAAAAATTATATCTTCATCATTAATTAGGACACAATTCATTACGGTAGAGAAAATCATCCTGGAAATGACGAATCGGGAGGAGTGTCAAATATACGGTACAATGCCTCTACGGATGGATCTCCTGTTACAGGCGCACAGAGAGATTTTTCACCCTCATCCAGCATGCATGGCTCTATGGGCTTGGCCCGTGGGAGGCTGATCCTAACCACAGCTGGACTTCCACAGAGTGTCATCAAAACCATTCAGAGCGCCAGGGCCCCTTTTACACGGATTGCATATGATGGAAAAGGAGTGTGTTTGAGGATTTGTGCGCAAAAGCAGATTAATAGGCTTATCAGAGCCCTACATCTGGCATTTTGACATTCCTACAGGAACTTTTGGACAAGGGGCTGGCCTTCTCCACGGTCAAAAAGCAGGGCTATTGAGGCCTGCTGGAGTGTGCAGGACTAGTCAGGTAAGTTTCTATGATATTACTGGGGAAAATATATTAACATGCTGAATGAGGATTGTTCATCTGTTCATCTAGCCTATTTCTGTTAATTTATCCATCAATTGTAAAATATTGTTAAAGATGATTCCAATTGTTTGGCCAACTGTTTCTCTGGCATTGCATTGGTGTTTTATTACAAGCTTTTTTCTCATCTTATTCTACAGAGCAATGCCACAATGCACTATCTCATGTGTGGAGACATTTCACCCCAGCCAATGTAGAAGGAAAGGCTGTGTACATTTGCAAATACTATGCAAAGACCTATGTTAAGAATAACACAAAGATGCAGAAGCATATTGTCAAGTGCCCAAAGTTTCCTCAGGGCGCAAAGCAGCC